>NC_051328.1:9913709-10213709 GCF_015220235.1 Choloepus didactylus | reverse complement strand
TAAAATAAGCTGTGTTGTGTTTAACCACTGATATTTTGAGGTTTATTTATTACTGCAGCATAGCCCAGCTTATCCTGACTAATATATTGAGTCCCAGAGAAACTAAGTTGCCTTCTCTTGATTTCAGGAAAGCTGATGCAGAACTTCCACTCAGACCTTCTCTGTCATCATCACTTTAGGTAGGACAGGAAAGAGGGCTGAAGTCCACAGTGCAATGTTTTAATACCCCTGGAGTATGCTAGCATGGGACATTTCTCTATCATTTCCATTTTTTTCTTCTTCTTCCTTACCAGGCTGCAGATAATGACAAAGAGGAGGCAATCTGGTGACTGGATTAATGGTTGTTTATATGACCTTTTTCCTTATTTTTTTGACAAAACTTGGTATGAGTATCCTGGGAAACAAAAGTCTGCCCTTGTGACCAGACAACCCACTCTTCTTTTTCCAAAGAACAAAGGGTTTGATTCAAACCCCCTGTCTGCACTGAGAGGCGGGATCTGTTTTCTAACCAGGTAATTCACTAGATGGCTGAGTGGTTCTCTTCTCCTGTTGCGTTGCATAGTTGTGGTGGTGATACACGCCTTGTCAGATGCTCTTGGAGGTTGCTTCTTGACTTCCATTGTTGCTAACAATGCTGCACTGAACATCCTTATCCATCTAGTTTAAGACACTTTTGCAAGTATTTTCCTGGATTACATTCCTTGTAGAGTTGCTGGGTTAAAGAGTGTCTTAGTTTGTTAGAGGAGCTATCACAAATACTATGCAATGAATAGGCTTAAGCAGCGGGAATTCATTGTCGCACAATTTTGGAAGCTAGGCTTGCTTCCTTTCTTCCTGGGGTTGGTGGTGTTCTGTTGCTGCCTTGCTGAAATCCTTGGGGTTCTTTGGCTTGCATCACTGCCTCACCTCACATGACCATATCCTTTCTTTTCTCACTGCTTTTCTAGTTTCCACTGAATTCTGACTTCTCCCTGTAGTTTTCTCTGACCCTGGCTTCTAGATTAATCCAGATTATTTTTTTTCCCACTGAATTATATAAATCCTTTGTAAATTAAGGAAATGACCCCTACATAATATGTGTTGGAAATATTTTCCCCAATTTATCTTTTGTCTTTCTTCTTTGTTTACAGTATTAGGGGCCATATTAAGTATTTAAATTTATATATATTTAAATTGATCAAAACCCAGAAAATTTGTTGAGAGTTGGTCTAGATCCCAAGATCCCTTCAAATCTAGATAAGACTGTAAGTTCCAAAGACCACAAAACCTGAAGAAATGGACATCTGAGGGTGGATGTTTGGTGACTTTGGCAGTTGGCTGAAGGCCAATTGTCTTGGCATTTCCAATGATTTCCAATAATCCTCTCATCTTCCCTGTGTGATATTCTTCTCTGTATTGCAGCAGCTAAATAGTTGATATTAAAACCAAGAAATGATGAAAAACTGTTTTTATTATTGCCACTGAACTCATGTGATTCACTACAGTGATTGAACTTCAGAAACCTGTACCTAGTACTCAAAAACTGTGTTGAATGAGCCTATGAATATTGGTGGTGAAAGGAAAGTGATCAGGAAGGGATGAACCCTAGAAGCTTACTGAGCTCAGGGACGCTCTATGACTTTCACAGGGGAAGGAGAAGAAATTAAGAAGTTTGAATGAAGACTTACTAACTTTGACTTGTTGTAAATAATTTATGATATAAAGTTTTTGTGAAACATGGGTCATCATACTTGTAAACTTTTATAGCCATGAAAGAAAGTATTAAAGAGAACTGAGTCATCTAAATTACAGAGCTTCTCAAATTCTCAATGTACATATGAATCACCTGGGGATCTTGTTAAAATGCAAATTCTGATTCTGTTGGGGGCTGGGGTAGAGCTGAGATTCTGCATTTCTAACAAGCAGCTTGTGTCCTGACCCCACCAAAGCCAAGCTCTAAAATCCTCAGCTCCTGAAAATTTTTCTCTCAGGCTTGCTCTCTTTTGCCTTTTTTCTGCCTTTTCTTTGTGCATGTAATGTGATAGTATAAATGTGAAGAGTATACACATGCATTATATGTAGCTTCATATTTCTGCTTTTTAAAGCATTAATTGAGAAATAGGTCATTGTTATGGAAACCACAATACTTCATGAAAAACTATTGGGAGGCAAAACACTGACAAATTGATACTTTCTTGTTTTGTCATGCCTGATTTAAGAAAATGAACCCCAAATAGGTTATGTGAATTGGAAATTGACTTCAACCACATCTAAATTGTTCTCCTTTAAAATATTAGCAGTTGAATGTATAAGCCAATATTTATTTTCTAATCAAAGTTTTGTGGCAAATGGTTTATATATGACAGAAATGAGGAAAGAATGCTTTAAAATGTTTCTAGCAACAGAAATGGAAATGGTATAATTTTTTTTCTTCTTTAAATGGCAGGCACAGTTCTCAACTAAAATGGATCCTGCACTGGGAAGAGGAAATTGTAAGCAAAACTGACCATTGGATGAAAGTCCAAGGCCAGAACTTCTCTGCCAGAGATCATAACAAATACTGTTCTATGGAATGAAGTTGAAGATCCAGATACATTACCAGAGAATCTATTAACGGAATAATTGCACAGAGAGGACCCCTTAAGAAAAGCTTCCAAAATTCCATTATCTTAACTGTCACTCGCCACTTTGAGTTGTCTCGGTGCTGTGTGTTTTCATGAATTACCCAGGCTGTTTGTTTTTCCTTTATCAGTCATCACCCTGTCAACTGGGCCATTCATAACAACTTTTGGCAGCTCATCAGGGGAGTTCAGAGCTTGAATAGGACCCTATCAACAATCACACCTCATTGTGTGAAACTGTTTACCAGCATTGCCTTTTTCTGTAAATATTACAAGCAGAGCCCTGAAAGGAGAGATGTGTGAAAACAAAATGGCCTAACCTTGTAGCAGTTGGCTGACATGGCTGATTTGCGTTGACTGAGAATTTGCAAGTCCTTGTGTTTCGGTTACTCGACTGAATACTACTTGGTCTTGAAGTCTTGTGTATGCTGGTTAATTAGGCACTATTTAATTTGACTTAACATTTGTGTCAGTTTGGTGAAAGTGAGACTTTGTAATTGGGGTGTACGGATTGGCTTTCTGTCACAATTCTGCTCCTCACTCTAATTTAATGTGTACTTTTCCAGGATTTTGTCACACTTGGCGGGCTGAGTTTCCCACCCACTGTCTTTATGCTTGATTAGGAACAAGGTGGGCCACGAGCAATGGACGCAGGCTCCTGGACTTAGTGGTCTGGGGTTTCCGCCAGATCTATCCATTGGAATTAATTTTATTTTTGAAATGAATGCCAAAAATCGTCTGTTAAAGTTAATATCACCAACCTGCTAATGGGTATGATTTGTTTTAGCCTTTATTTTTATTGAAGTCATATAGGCATAGATTTTAAAGTGTCAAATAGTGCTAAGCTTTGTGAAGAAAAATAGCAGCCTTCCCGCTTTCTCCTCCCCAGAGGCAAGCACTTTCAGTTCTTGTGGCAGAATATTTAGAAAATAATTTCACAGTGGGAAATATGTTATTCCGTTTTGCCTGTTTTTGAATGTTATATAAATGAAATCATGTTATTGTGACTTGCTTCTTTCACTTACCATTAGTTGCAATATTATTACTCTTTAAAAAACCAAAGTATAATTTATATACAATGAAATGCACAGATTTTAAATACACAGTTCAGTGAGCTTTAACAAATGAATGCACCCATGTAACCACATACCAATCAAGATACAGAACATTTCCTTCACTCCAGAAAGTTCTCTGATACACCTTTTCAGTCAATCCCCTCCGTGAGGCAGTCACTTTTCTGATTTCTACCATCATAGATTAGATTCACCCACTCTAGAACTTCCTATAATTGGAATCATAGAGTGGGTACTCTTTTGTATCTGGCTTGTTTTGCTCAAGATGATGTCTTGGAGATTCATGCAGTGGACTGTTCCTTTAAACTTCCAAGCAGTATTCCACTGTATGTTTATCCATTCACTTGTTGATGGACATGTGGGTTTGTCCAGTTTTGTACTATTATAAATAAAGCTGCCGTGAACATTTGTGTACAAGTCTTTTTGTGAATATATGTTCTGTTTTCTCTTGGGCTAATACTTAGAAGTGGAATTGGTGGTGTGTGTTTAACTTGATAAGAAGCTGCTAAAGAGTTTTCCAAAGTACCATTCTACAATCCTGCCAGCGGGGTGAGAGCGTTCCAGTCGCTCCACGGCTTCACCATCCTTTCTACTGGGTATTAAGTGGTGTCTCATTGCAGTTTTAATTTGCTTTTCGCTGATGACTAATGATTTGGAGAAACTTTTAATGTGCTCTTTAGGTAGTCATATATCTTCTTTTGTGAAGTATCTATTCATGCATTTTGCTTATTTTAATTTTTTTTTTAATTACTTATTTTAATTGAGTTGTCTTTTTGTTGTTGATTTCTGGGAGTGCTTATATATTTCAGATAGGAAATCCTTTGTCAGAAATAAGCATTGCAAACATTTCTCTCAGTCCAAGGCTTGTCTTTTCATTTTTTTAATGGTGTCATTTTATGAGTAGAAATTTTAAGTTTTGACTATGTCCAATTTATGATTGTTTTCTTGTACGTCTGGTGATTTTTCTGTCCTGTCAAGGAAATCTTTGCCAACCACAAGATTATACAGAAAGTCTTCTATATTTTCTTTCAGAAACCACTGAAGATTTATAGATTCAGATTTTTATTAAAGCCTCCTATCTCAAACTAATATTTTGTTATATATGGTGTGAGGTATGGTATGAGGTAGAGGCCAAGGTACTTTTGTCTCACATGAATGTCCAGTTGTTCTAATACCATTTGTTGCAAAGACTTTCCTTTCCCCATTGTATTTTGTGTGTGTGCCTTTGTTGAAAATCAATTAACCCTGCATAGGTGGACCTATTTCTGGACTCTGTTCTGTTTCATTGACCTCTTTGTCTACCTTTATGTAATTTACACTGTATCTTAATTGTTACAGTTTTATTATAAGTCTTGAAAGCAAGTAGTATAAGTCTTCCACATTTGTTTTTCTTTCTAAGAACATTTTGACTATTTTTCATCTTTTGCATTTCCATATACATTTTACAATCAGCTTGCTAATTTCTATTAATACACTTGCTGGGATTTTGATTGGGATTGCATTGAATCTATAGCTCAATTTGGGGAAAATTAACACTTTAACAATATTAATTCTACTAATCTATAATCATGTTAGATGGATTTATTTTTTATTTAATTCTTTCTGTGATATGTAATAATTTTCAGAATATAGGTCTTGCATATCTTTTGTTAACTTTATTTTTGAGTAGTTAATGTATTTTGATGCTGTTGGGGATTTTTTTTTAAATTCCATTTTCTAATTGTTTGCTGGTAAAAGGTAAATAATATGTTGACATTGATTCCTGCAACTTTACTAAATTCACTTTTTAGTTTTAGTGCTTTTTTAGTAGATTCCTTAGGATGTTTTATATGCACAGTATATCATCTATGAAAAAGACAGTTTTACTTCTTTCCTTTTAATTTCTATGCCTTTATTTTTGTCCTTACATTATTATACTAGCTAGGACCTCCTTCACAATGTTGAATTGATATGGAGAGAGTGGACATCTTTTTCCTTGTTCCTGCTCTCAGAAGGAGACATACAGATATTTTATCAAGTATAATATTAGCTGTTGTTTGTATATGCTCTTTATCTGATTGAAGAAATTACTTTATTTTCCTTTTTTTTTGAGTTTTTTTTTTTTAAATCATGAATGGGTGTGAAATTTTGTGAAAAATATTTTTGCATCAGTTGAGGTGATACTTTTTTTCTCTTTGATTCTGTTAATGTGATAAATCACATCTATTAATTTTTCTATTGTCAAACCAATTTTGTGATCCTGGCATAAACCCCACTTATTAATATAATATTTATTTAATTCATACAATGCTGAATTTGGTTTGCTAATATTTTATTGAGGATTTTACACCTATATTCACACAAGCTATTAGTCTCTAATTCTCTTTTCTTGCAATGTCCTCGACAGGTTTTGGTGTCGAGAGTATGCTGGCCTCATGTAACCACTTGGAAAGTGTTACCTTTTTCGTCTATTTTTTCAGAGTTTGCTGTGTAAGACTGGTGTTGCTTTTTTCTCTAAACATTTGATGGAATTTAAAAATAAAACCATCTGGGCCTGCAGTTCTCTTTGTTGGGAGGTTTTTAATTATGAATTCGATTTTTAAAATAGATATAAGGCTATTTGGATTTTTCTCTTCTTGTGATAATTTTGGTAAGATGTGTTTTGCAAGAAATTTGTTCATTTGATCTCAGTTGTAGAATGTATAGGTATAAACTCGTTCATTGTTTTGGCTTTTTGGAGCATTCATTGTTTTTTCTGCTTGAAGAACTGACTCCTTTATCATTATGTAAAAACTGTCTTTATTCTTGGTAATATTTCTTGTCTGAAGCCTATTTTGATGATAATAAAGCTTCTTCAGCTTTCTTTTGATTAGTGTTTGCATCTTTTTCTATCCTTTTGCTTTTAACCTATCTATGTATTTATATTTAAAGTGATATTTTTGTAGACAGTATATAGGTGGGTCTTGCTTTTTATCTAATCTGACAATATCTTTTAATTAGTGTGGTTTACCTGCAATGTGATTATTGATATGGTTGAATTAAAATCTACCATCTTGCCAGATGTTTTCTGTTTTCTCCTTCTATACCTTATTTCTTTTTTCCTTTCTTTTTGCCTCCTTTTGGATTAATTGGGCACTTTTTAATGATTCAGATTTATCTACACTGTTGGATTATCATGTGTACCTCTTTTTTACAAATTTATCATATATGTCTTATTTAATCAAAGTCTACATTCGAATAATATAATTCTGTTTCATGACTAGTATAAGGACAACAATATGTTCTCAATTCCTCCCTCCCATCCTTGTTCTTTTATTGTCACATATTATTTTCACTTATTCTATAAATGCATAATACATTGTTACTATTTTTGCTGTAGATAGTCATCTTTCAGAGCAATTAAAAATTATAAAAAGTGAATTTTATTTTTGCCTTCACTTAATTTCTTTGTGAAGATTCAAGGCTCTGTCAGCTATTGTATACATCGGCCTGGAGAATTTCCTTTAACATTTCTTGCACTGTGGGTGTACTAGCAATGAACTCTCTCAGGTTTGCTTTTTTGTTTTTATATATTTGTGTTTTTGCTGAGGAAGTATTTATTTTTTCCTTCTCTTTTTGAAAGATATTTTTGCTGGGTATAGGTTTTTTTTTAATGCAATTTTTTGAGATATATTCACACACCATATAATCCATCCAAAGTATACAATCAATGTCTCAAAATGTCACCATATAGTTATGTATTCATAACTAGCAATTTTGGGACATTTTCGTTACTCCTCCAAGAAAGAATAAAATTAAAAAAAATAAAAATAAAAAAGATAACCCAAACATCCCATACCCCTTATACCCCCCTATTACTTATATATATTTTTTGTCTTCATTTTATTGCTCATCTGCCCATACACTGCATCAAGAGAGTATCAGTCACAAGGTTTTCACAATCACACAGTCACACAATAAAAGCTATAGTTATACATTCATCATTGAGAATCAAGCCTATTACAATTCAACAGTTATTATTATACAGTTATTATTATACAGTTATACAATTATTTTATAGTTATAATTCTATAGTTGTTATTATACAGTTATTATTACAAGGCTATTACAATTCAACAGTTCCAGATATTTTCTTGTAGCTATTCTAATAACTAGAAACTAAAAAGGAATCTCTATATAATACATAAGACTAATCTCCAGGATGACCTCTCAACTCTGTATGAAATCTCTTAGCCACTGAAACTTACATTTTTTTCCCCTTTTGGTCAAGAAGGCATTCTCAATCCCATGATGCCAGGGCCTGGCTCATCCCTGGGAATCATGTTCCATGTAGGGGGGAGAGTAATGAGTTAATTTGCAGAGCTGGCTTAGAGATACAGGCCACATCTGAGCAACAAAAGAGGTCTTCTGAGGGATGACTCAGGCATAGTTGTAATTAGGCTTATTTTTGCCATTGGAGAGATAAGTTTCATAACGGCAAGCCTCTAGATTGAGGGCTTGGCTTATTAAATGGGGAGCCCCTATTGTTTACAAGAATAGCAAGAATTCACCAGGTGGGGAAGATTAATAGTTCTACATTTTCCCCCAGTCCCTCAAGGGGACTTTAATATTCTGGGATGTATTGGGGTATTATATTAGCCTGTACAGAATAACAATAACTCATTCCCTATTCTGGGTTCCAAAAACAGTTATAATTTAGGAATAGATGTGACTGCTGTAAGAGCTTAAAATCTAGGAACCTTTACAGTAAGCCTTATTGAATATTCTATACTCCTTAACCATTGATTGCCCAGTTTCTGCCCCTGTTCTATTCCTGGATAACCTCTGCTCTTAAGTTCAATTCTCAGGGTTTGCTCATTATAATTCGTTTATATTAGTGAGGACTTACAATATTTGTCCCTTCATTTTTGGCTTATTTCACTCAACATAGTGTCCTCAAGATTCATTCACCTAGTTGCATGCCTCAAGACTTCAGTCCTTCTTGCAGCCACTCAATATTCTGTTGTATGCATACACCGCAGTTTGCTCCTCCATTCATCCATCAATGTACCCTTGGACCACGTCCATCCATTGCAAATCATGAATAGTGCTGCCATATACATCAGTGTGCAAATATCTATTTGTGTCCCTGCTTTCAGTTCTTCCAGGTATACACCACATAACAGGGTTGCAGGATCATATGGCAGCCCTACTGGGTATAGATTTTGATTTGACAGATTTTTATTGTTGTGGTTCAGCAACAGACAAATTAAATAATTTTCCCAAAGATGCAAAGCTAGAAAATGACAGAACCTGGTTTCTTAACCATTATATGCTTCTGCCTTCAACCAAAGGGAAGATAGTAGCTTTTGGATAATATCTTTGCTTTAGTCTCTGAAATCCTTCACAGAGTCCTGTTACCTCCCCAGAACCTTAAGCTATTAATAACAAGTATCTATTTAATGCCTATTATGTGCCTAGAATTATTTTCTTTGCTGTGGAGGTATAAAGAAATACGGCAGGGACATTTTGTTCAAATTTACACTCCCTCTAAAGAGAAGGCCTCACAGATCTGAAAATAAACCTCACAGTACAGAGGAATATCACCACTGGGAAAAAGGAGAGCTCAGTTTGATCTGTGTGCTGAGAAATCATGGGAAATGCATGAAAAACGATGATTATTCAGAGTTTGCACAGCTTCTGGATTATCCTTGCTGCTTTTCATTCCCTTCCCTAACTCCTTTTTGTGCCCTAATTCTTAGCTATCAAACTGTTTATAAATACTCCACAGTGCAAAATAAGAGGATTGTTTAGAAATTCAAAAAGGTCTTTATAAAAGTTTGAAGTGAGAAAAGTCTCAAACTCTTGGCTACACATATATAATATTTACTATCTATTGGTTCCTTTTATCCTATCTCCTTTCCCCATCAAAATGAGTATCTTAGAGTTAGCATGTATTAACATCATCTTTATGTGTTCCCTAGTGTTTCTGGAAGAGCTGCGGGTAAACAAAGGGTTTATAAATGCAATCTCGTCTGTAGAGTCCTTCATAGCTGATGACAACCTTCCCAGGGGAGTATCGGGCAGACAATCGGCACTCAATTAATCTTTGTGGAATGGAAAGTGAATTGTTTGACTACATCTACATTGATGCTGAAGAAAGTCCACGTGCTAGATTCTACCCTTTCCAAGGGTAGATTCTAGACAAAGCTAAGTACCAATAGAACAGCTTTTCAGGGAAAACTTGATAATGAAGTGGTCAGACCATGTACTTTGGAGTTGTGAAGACCGAGGATCTAGTCCCATCTCTGCCACTTTCTAGTTAGCTGTGTAACGTCAGGAAAGCTACACAACCTCTCCAACTCTCAATTAACTCATCTATAGAATTGGGACAGTAACAGTATTTCATTTCCATTGTGAGGATTAAATGAGGTATTCTGCATCAAGAGTTTATCTCATGATCAACTACAGGAAATGCACAACAAATGGTAAAGATATTGGATATTTGGATCTGTAAATAATCCTGACCAAAAAAAAAAACCTTACTTAGGAAGAAGTCTAAAAATGAGGTGTCTACATGCTTCCTTTATTTTTCTATTCTTGCTTTAGAAATTCTGAGTGACATTTGTTTGCCTAATGGGTTTGTGAGACGGAATGGAAAGGGAGCTAGAAATCCTTTCTATTTTAGAGAAATGCCCTCTACCAATGACGTCTGCCAACAGGGCAACACAGGCCCACCCTATCAGCTGAGAATGAAAAGAGCCAGAGACAATGAGATACGACGCAGTAATGAGTTCTCATTTGTCAGGTGTCAGCTTGCTGATGTGTTCTGAGGATATGGTGTTCAACAATTCTCGGAAATTGGTAATAATATCATTTATATGGCAGTGCCTCTTGCAGTTTTCACAGCACTTATGCACACACTATCTATTTTGATTTTCAACACAATGCTGTGAGGAACCTGAACTAAATATTATCATTCCCATTCTATAGATGAGTAAACACATTCCAAGAAGTGAAATGACTCTGCCCAAGCTTCCTCAGCTACTCAGTGATTGAACTGGTACTTGAACCCAAGTTCTCACTCTAGGTTCATTACTTTTCCCCATGAAACTAAACAGCCTAGTCTACAGAATCATCTATTTTTATTGTTAAGGGTGTTTGCACGTACGCCCTCAAAAATTTGTGCTTATAAGATAATTTAGTAGTCGGCAGCTAAAAGAGGCAATCTGTTCTTTCAAACCTTATTATTCTTTTTGGTCCAGCAGGGAACAAAGTTTATCATTCTGAAACACCAGATCTTTGATGATGTCAGCTAGGAAACATCCATGCCCTTTGGTTAAAAGACTGAGACTTCCAGGACCACTAGCTTTCCAGAAAAGGTGTGTTTGTTCTGGTGAAGTACTGCACCACGGTCGTTTCAAGCAGTTACTCCATGGAGTGCCCAAGACTGCCGAGCAGAATGGATCTCAGGGCAGTTGGCAGTGGAGCCCCGGAAGGTGTGACCTACCAGAGAAGAGAGATTGATGGACACCCCTGATTGTGGATTCCTTGTCATCTCTCTTGACTTACATAAGTAAATCCTACTGTTTCTACTTAATGTAGAAATTTTCTGAATGGGGAAAAAAAAATGTTGACACCCCTGCTAGTAGGATAGGAAATATGCCCAAAGTGAAATATCTATTCTGCATCATGATTGACACTATTTATGGTTCTCAAAAATCAATAATTGTTATAAAATTGACTCCCTATTTGTACGGATTGGTGTTGTCCTTTAAGAGTTTCCAGGTGACAATTTGTTTCAGGAAGAAGTCTCTCTAGAAATTATTCTCAAGATTGTCTTCCTTATTTAAGAATTAGAAGCCAAACTGGCTAAGCTAAATGTGCAGACAACCAGTAGGCTACAGGCTGTTTTCCTCGCTCCCAGATTCTTAACTATCAGAGAGGATTAATTGATAAAACTACAGAGGGGTTGTTGGCCATTCCAGACCTTGCAGGCTGAGGGCAGTGGACATGCCACAGACATACTCTATCCAGAGCCTGTCTAGTGTGTCTCCTGGCACCCAAGCACGTGCTCTCTCTCATACCCGTGGCCTCTGATGAGGTAATGCTGATAGTGATGTCCACAGGCAGGTGACAGCCACTATGCTATGCTCTACATAATCTCATTTTGTTTCCACAACAATTTGAAATGGGAAGAATCATCCCTTTTTACTTATTTCAAAACAAGGGTTTGGGTAGATTAAGTACCTTGGCCAAGGTCACGTGGCTACTAATTGGCAAAGTAGGGACTTGAACCTAGTTGTATCTGCCCCCACCCCAATGCTGTAAACCACCACCCTGGGTAACTGCTACAGCCTGGAAAATGTGGGTCTGAGAAACCTTTTAAATATGAAATTATGACTCTCTGTCTACTGATATTCTTGTTTTTAAAAATCCAGAGGAAGATTATATTTATATGTTTCTTTAACATTCAGTACAACATTTCCATTTACAAAATGCTTTCTAGTGTAACAGAATGGGCAGAAATTTTTGTTTGGGCATGTAATTGTCCTTTCTACCATTTTCATTTATTCCTTTGATTTATATAATGTGTTTCTCCACTTGGTCATCTGCGATCATGTGCAATGGTAACAAGTTTAAAATAAGATTAGTAAAAGATTATTTTGTATCACTCGTAGGGAACACTGAGGACCTGTGCAAGTCTCCATTCCTTGTAAGCATTATGTGAACCAGCATAATATCGTCCCCAGAATACTATCTGTAACACCAGCTCTGGTTGTTCATGGTGCTTTAAAATACGTATTTAGCTCTTTTTTCTTTGTTTATTTGGGGGAATTCACTTTCTGCCCTTCAGCTTGTCGGGGTGCTCAACGTGCTGGATATCCAGCTGCCACGGGCGTCATCTGAAGTGGCCGCCCTCTGCCCTGTCTTCATTTATCATCAAGCAGGATGCATCCTCTGCCGAGGCTTGGCACTGACGATTCCCTCAGCCTGGAAAGTTTTTGTCCCAGCTGGTCACACCGCTGGCTCCTTCTCTACATTTGGGCCTGAAATCAAGTGGCTGCTTCTCCAAGAGGACTGCCCTCACCCCAGCTCCAAAAGAACCCCCTGTCATGCACACATTCGCTTTTATTTCCTCCTTATCATGCATGGATCCTAGTGTTCCAGATTTGGTGAGAATAAACGAAAAAATGATTTGATATGCTACTATTTTGTCATTTTTAAGTTGCTTATAATCTTTAAAATTAATCTTCTAAAGGATCTCTTTACTGTAAAGTAATCTGAAGGTTTGTAATACATTCCCTGTCTTTTTAAGAAATCAGATAATTAACCCTGAAGGGCATAAAAAAAAAATATGGCCAGAGGCAAATGCCTGGCCATACCTTTGGCCATAAGTTCTAAATGACTCGTGTGTATAATCAGTAGATTAAAATTATTGTAAAAAAAATTATTCTTGTCTTTGCCTGCATGTGTATGAATATTATTATTTCTTCTTTGTCTTTAAAAATTGCAGGTAAGGCACCTAACCAGTCTGTGGTTTAGAAGGACAAATGTGGAAGCATGTACTGGGAGGAAGGGTAGGGGGACAGGTAGACTGGTTAAGTGGTTCCCAACTCAGGCTGCTGTATGTTATTTAAAATAATACCCATATCCCACTGACGAGAACCAACTGAATCAGAATTCCAAGGAGTGGAGTCTAGGCACTCGTATTTTTTCAAGCGCATCAGGTAATCTGAAGTGCAGCTGGGGGTGAGGACAACTGCATTAGAAGGCTGCTAGTAGTGCACTCGTAAGACAGATGAGGATCCAGGGTGGTAGTTGTCAGCTCCTGCCTTCCCCAGGCCTGCCAGGCTAGGGCACCAAAGTCTTGGCCTTGCCGGATTCTCACTCAGCTCTGGTGGAACCTGGAGAGAGCGCAGCTTCCCCCTCTCTACCTGTCAGTGGTTTCTGCACTTGGTCTTGCTATCTTCAATGGTGCCAATGAACCTGGAGGTGCCACCAGGGCACCCTTTCTGAAGGTAGCTCATCCCTGGTCTTGATTTCCTGGTCCATCTCCAGCTGCCCTCCTGGATCCTCAGCCAGAATCTCAGCATATTGCTATGGAGCCTGGCTGCTCTTTCCTTAGCTCCCACTGGCCTCTGCTGCATGGAGACAGGACCTTGTTCCCATGCCCTGAGCCACCAGCTGGGGTCCCACTTCAAACAGGCTGAACCCCTCCAAATCACAATATATCTCCCTTCCGACTCATCGCAGCCTAGAAAGTCCTCCTGCTACTAAATCCACTGGCGGGTCAGTCTCTTTGAACATGGGCCCCTCAACGAAGTCTTTGGTCCCTTCTTTGAGTTCATGGAGAATAAGCTCTACCTCTTTAGCGAGAGGCCATGCTAAGCCACATGGCATGTGGCCTTTCTACAGGGGAGGGGTGAAAAATAGGGACCGTTAGTGCAGTCAGTCAACCACAGATGGAGAAACAAAGAGGAGAGATAATGATTGAGCATTTCTGGGAAAGAAACAAAAATTTGGGAATGCTAGCTGTACAGGGAGTATCATTTGATCTGAGGTAAAAATAGGGTATGTCATAACCAAGCAACAACCCTGATACTGTTGCCACGATGCTTCCAGATGTTTAGCAACTTGGAAGTGACTTGAAGAAGGTGGACGAATTATTTTAAAAGGTTAATAATTGAAACTTTAGAATGCCACCCATTAGACAGGGCTTGGGTTAGATCCTGGCAAAGATTGCAGGTCCACAATGCAAAACTGCATTCTCTCAGAGGGGAGTAAAGGCTACTGTGCCTGCAAGCACAGACAACGGAAGCCTCTTTGGATGTGGTCATCCTAGGCACACTTCTATTTATTTTACTCCTGGCAAAGGGACTGCAACTCTCTGAATCTCCTTTCTTTCTAGGCATCCAGGGAGACCCTGTTCTCTGCCCCTTTGAAATGTGAGCGGAAGTATCACATCTCACTCCCTTGTGGAAGAAATTGAGAGCCATGGCTCTGTTTTTAATGCCCTCTTTCCCTCCCACAGTGAACTGTGACCCTCAGGTTGAGATGGTGACATCCAAAGATGGTGGAGCCGTGGGTCCCTGAGTGACTAGATTGAGCAGAGCCACCCGCTGACCCACATGTAACATGAAAGAAAGAGAAAACTTTGTGTTAAGCCTTTGAGAATTGGTTTATTTTTTTTCCTGCAGCAGAACCTAGCCTATCCTGACTACTTCAAGAACTTGTTAACTGTTTAAAACTTTAATTTACAGCCTAGTAATTTAGAGGGAAGGAATTGTTTCATGAAAGTTTTTGCATTGCCTGCTTGTACTCATCTAAGTAGACAGCCTCGTGATAGAGGATGAAAAGGAGCTAATTAATGGGCATTCAACCTTTATGGCAGTATGGTTAGGGTATCATGATTTCTGTATTACAGACGAGGAAGAAGAGACCAAAAGAGGCTAATTTACTTGCCTGAAAACCACGTGACTAGTTAGTGGCAGAGCAGGACCCAGAACCCCAGTCCATCTGACAACCAACCTGTATTCTTTTCCTGTAACGTAAACATACAAGTAATGAGAATTTAACTCTTTATTAGTATATATTTTCCTCCTAATGATAATCCCTTTAGAATAATTTTAGTTAGATCAAATCACTATTCAAAGCCATTATCCTTAAAATTATTTTGTTCTTTCATTTCACCCACATTTGTTTCTTCTGACCTTTGACCCCTGAGGTGCTACAAATCTGTGTGTTTATTTAAATGCCAACCAAACACACTCCTGTTTGTTTTGAGTCAGAATATCACCACCAGGATATCTGGTAGCCACTGTGGCTACAGGTTTTAAAAAATACATGGCTTTCGTTTAGGGTGAGGATCTTGGGGAGTAAGGAGATGAGATGTAAAGGGAGCAGTTTTGTTTTTGAAGGGGAGAGAGAATGAAAGCAGTATGCAATTACCAGGGGCCCTTTGGCCCATAGAATCTTTTCAGCTGCCATCACAACAACTATTAGAAACACATGATGCACCTACGTCAGCAGAGGCCCCATGACTCCCACTGGGCTTCATGAAAATAGGAGAAAATAGCAGAGTGCATCCATGACTCAGCCTTCCAGTACAGAGGGCTCACCTGGCTTTTAGAGCACACCCCCCCCCCACCAACACTCACACACAGCGGGGTGCAGGGTGTGCCTCGGCCTGCACACTCTGACTCACGACACGCCTTCTTGATGGAGAGCCAAGATTTTTCTCAAGTGTAGCAATATTAATTATCAAGTCACTTTAAAACACGTGTGATGTATGTGTGCATTTATTTCACAGGAATGGTATAAAGATTAAATACTTAATGAATCCATTTTTCATATCAAGGATATATTTGCCCTACACCTAAATATATCTCTTCCTTCTGTTTCTCATGAGAAATATAGCTATCTTTATTATGTAATCAGTAATATATCATTCCTTCTAAGCAGGATCTAATTTTAGCAACATGATGGATGGCCCAGAATGCGTCCCACTGCCCTCTGCAGAAGGGAATATATCAGACCTGTTCAGGTGTGTGTCATTTCTTTCTATTGGGAGCTTTCGGCTCCCCAAGAGGCAGCCTGGGTGTTTCTGGCTGAAAGCCTCAGGTTCTATCTCGTCATGTGCAGACACCACTAGGAAGTGTCCATGTGGGAGCAATCACCAGGTTTGCTTGCTCCAGCCAATGAGGAATGTGGCTCTCCTGCACCTGGCTTTATTGCACCAGGTAGAAAATGGCCTATTGGGTGTTTTCTTCAAGTTCATTTCCATGTAAGATCTGTTATTGTAGGATTACATTCAAGTCCCCAACTGCCATTTTCCCATGTTTTCCCATTTTGCCCTTAGATAAAGGTATTTCTTACAAATGCAGCAGCTTAGTAACTTGCTTTTCTTGAGCTTCCAAGGAGAGCATGTTCTTTTATTTCACGCTGTTTTATAGCTGCTTCTACACATTTATAGTAACTTTTATTTGGATAACATTTTAATTTTAAAAACTTTTTCATTCATTTTAATCGATCTGTGTGAGAGTCAAGATAGCAACCCAGTCTCGTTTTGCAGATGTGAAAATTGAGGCTCAGAGAAATTAATTTATTCAAGGTCTGGGATTTGGCCCAGTAAGTTCTAAAACCTAAATCTACCAACTTTGAGTGTTCCTTCTATTATGCCGTACTACTGCCTGTGCTTTATTTTAAATGACATCTACATAAGATAGAAGTTAAGAGTTAGCAGTGTTTGTTTTTGCTACAATTGTGTAAGTGAAATTCCAAAATTCTTCTTTTACCATTACCCATCCCCCTCCTCTGTCAATTAAAAGAAGCTCGTATTTTCTCACATTGTCAATGAAACTGGGATACATCTTATAATCAGTGAAGTATCATAGTCCAATCAGTGGTGTTTTTTCTTAGTGATTGTCATAGACTGATTATAAAAATGTTCCCAATAGTTACCCCTCTTTGTCTTCATGCCCTTTGCAATGTCACTTTGCAGCTCCTCCCATCAAAAGGTGACACCTCTTTCCTCACATCTTCAAAATAGTTTGGCCTGGTAATTTGCTTTGGCCAAAAAAATTGGTGGAGATAAAGATGTGCCACTTCGAACCTAGGCCTCAAGAGGCCTTGGGCATTGCTCCCCCCTTGGAACCCACCATTGCCTTGTGGACAAGCCTGGAGTAGCCGGCTGGGAGGTGAGTGGCAATGTGGAGGAGAGCCCAGCTTCTCCTGCCAAGGCCATCCAGAAGCATCTTATAACCAGTTGACCACTCCCCTCCCCATACATGAGCAAGCCCAGCCAAGATCAGCAGAGCTGCTGTCCCCACCCACAGCTTTCATAGATGCACGAATGAGTCCAGCTGAGACCAGAAGAACCACTCAGCCTACCATAGGCCCCTGAGCAGTGGTAAATGCTCATGAATGCGGGGTGATTTGTCATGTAGCGAAAGCTAACTGATAAAATGGTTCACAAAATCATGATGCATCTTATAGTGAATGTCCTCTTAGATGTGATGAAATGTGGAATATAAATAAAAGACACATGAGGATAATTGTTTGATTCAGAACTGATTACCTTGTGCTTTATGCACTGCTAAATTCTCAACACATCTCCCTTTTCTTTACTCAAAAGCATATGTATTTGATAAAAGAATGTAGTTGCAGTAGAAATACTAACATTTAAACATTTCCTTCTGATTTAGATTCAATAATTTGCATAAGTGTTTCTTCAAGATTTTCTCTGCAGAGTTTAGCAAATTCCATCTATCTTTTCTATGTTTATTCTGCATGCATCACTTAAGAACTTTTGTCAGTGTACTCCCCTTCAAAATAGCACATTATTTTCCGATCTGGAAATGTAGAATAGTCATAATGGAAAATATTGCTGGCTAAAACAGTGCGCTAAAACTACAAAACTCTCTGCTCTTTGATCCTTAAAGAGATCCTATAAGTCAGGTATAGTTCCCATTTTATAGATGAGGAAATGGGATTCAGAGGAGCTGTCATTTATTCCAGATTGCACTGGACTAGAACCACAGCCTCCCTACCCCTGTCTCCTCGACCTCTTTCATCGTCTCTGCCACATGGATGTTCTCTGTGCTGTTTACTGGCCAAGCAAGGGGGGCTTCCTTTCACAGAGAAAGCTCACAGTGTTATCAAGCATGAAGTTCAGTGATGACAAAATAACATGGTTACTAACACAAATGACAGTGAGACATCTGCAAAGCGAGCGAGGCAGATTAACATGAAGATGAGGCTTGTGCATCAATCTCCATCCTTCCATCAATCCATCCATTTGTCCATCCATCCCTACATTGATGCTCATCTTGAACCAGGTACCATGTTGAGATTTGGGGATATAAAGATGAACTCATAGTCTGATGAGGGGACAGAAATGCAAACTAATATATTCTGATTCAAGATTATCTGTACTTTTATTTTTAGCTACCATTTCTTGAGCATTTAATATGGGCAGGCATATGCTAAGCATTTTATACATTTTACCTCATTTAATCCTCACTACAACACTATTGTTAGCTCCATTTTACAGATGGGAAGACTGAGTCTTGGGCAGGAAACTTAACTTGCCCCAAGTCACAGGATGGACTCTGTGCCTGGAAGTCTATCACGTGGTGTGGAAGTGGAAAGTCCAGTCCCCAAAGTGAGGGCAGGTGCTGCAACTGAGGAAAGTCCAGTCCCCAAAGTGAGGGCAGGTGCTGCAACTGGGGAAAAGGACTAGGCAGACCAGAGCTTTACTCCATATTTCCTCTCTGGGTTATCACATCAAGTGTTTTTGCCTACTGCAGACTTGAAGTTCATAAATCTTATATTATTCCCTTGTTACATTCTAAACCTCTAATTATGTTTACAACTTCTCTGCTTATATGTAGCTCTCCATGCAAGAATTCACTTAGTAATCACTCTTTTCCCCATCCTTACTGGGCTAGTCCTGGGATAACCCTGAGTTATCTTTTTTTATACCTGTGGAGGGTGCTGTTGGTGCCCCACCCATACCCAGCTGTCCTTACCACTTCAGCTTGCTGGATTTCCAACTGCACCTGCATTTCTTTGAGGCTGTCTCTGGAAGCCAAAGCCCAGAGACCCTGTTGTGATGGCTTAAAAATATGTTCACAAATTCTTCAACACTCCTCCCTCCCCTCCTCGTAAATGTGGGACACACTTTGTGACTTGATTTGCTTTTGTGAGACAGAATGTGCTAGAAATAACTGTGTGACTTTCAAGATTAGGTCATAAAAGGTGCTGCGGCTTCTTCCTTGTATCCTTTTTCCTGCTGTCTGTGGGATATGCGCAGGTTCTTCCCGAATATTCAAGTTCCCTCATATCCTGGTTCTGTTCTTCCCTGCCAGCTTGGCTCTCTCCTCCTCCCAACGCACATTTCCCCTTCCTGTCAGGTCCGTCTCCTTGCTCTTCCTGTATCCTCTGCTTCTTAAGGACGTGCACCTTGGTTGTCTAAATCCTGCCAGTTTCCCAAAGCCCTTCTCCTATCCCCCAACACAGACAACAGCAAATGGAACTGTCTGCAGGACATAATGCAAGATTAGCTTCTGCTCAACTCTCTCTATAAACTATCCTCTATTTTATATTCATTTTGATTGTTTTCTTTTACTCAGTAGATTTCCCTTTGAAGATTACAGAATCCCAGAAGTCAAGAACAGTGGGGTTTTTTATACCCAGCCACAGAATCCCTCATGGCAGATTTCACAGTGAAGCACAGAGTAAGTGCTCAGAATATATTTGTTAAATTGAAAGCAGACCTTCTGGTGGGATGGAAATGAAGAAAAGAAAATGAGCAAAGGAAGTTTTGGCCATCCTTTGGTGGATCAATTGCACTGACAAAACTATACTATGACTCCCTTACCTCAAGGTTATTTATCTAGAAACATCAACAATCTAGAACATATATGAGAATCAGATCATGTTCGTTCAGAGCATGGGCTTTGCCGTCAGACCTGGCTTGAGTATCAGATTAGCCATTTTATTATCCTATGTGTGACCCTGGGCAAATTAATTTATTTGAGTCTTAATTTTGTCATGGGCAGAAAGGGGATAATAGGCATTGCATGTAAAGCACCTGGCACAATACATGGCATATAAATGGCACTCAGTAAACATAAGCTTGGATTATTATTAGCTAAAATACATAAACCTCAAACCATGCATGAGATAACCAAGCTCTCTCTCATCCTCATTGCCAATATTTGATGGAATTGCATTTATATAACTGTTACTTGTGTTGACCAATGAAACAAAAGTATAAAGCCATATGTCATTTTCTGTGGAAGTTGTAAGAGCTACTGAGCTGTTTACCACTTCTGCTTCCCCTGCTGTGGGGATCATGGGAGTATACGTTGAGACGGAGCCTCAGCCAGCCTCGGTCCCTGAGTGGCCAGGCTGAGCAGAGCCCTCCTGCAACCCAAGTGGGTACATAAAGTAAATGAAAGACATTTTTTTTGCTATCTTTAAGCCCCTCATTTTGGAAGTTGTTTGTTCTTGCAGCAAAACCCAACTCATCTTGACTAATATAATGCCTTAGAAGTCATGTGCCCCACCCCCACCCCATCCCCACCCACCCTCAGGGAATACAGCATGAGTCATGCCTTAGAATCTACCTACTAGCTCTTACTTAAAACTACTTCTCTCCAACCTGGTTATGTGTTTTCCCATCTTACAGGTTGGTTAGAAGTAAAATACCAGCAGCATTACCACCAGAGGTGGGCACTGACCCCATTGAGAAAGGAGAGGGGATGGATGATAAAAGCAAAGGTGGGAGACCTATGAAAAGAAGATGAGTTGCACCAAATACATTATGATCTGAGGCCTTTTAGGGTAGGTGGAATGAGCTATGCTTACAAAAAAGCCTTTGAAGTCATCTCTGTTATAGCAGTGTTCTTCAGTTGTCTATATTTTTATTACATCTTAATTTTGCTCATTGCATTTTATTTTATTGCCTATTTGTTTTTATTACATTTATTTCATGCCTACTATCTTCCAAGCATCATGGTAAATACTTTAAATTGGCAACTGGTCATTTTATCCATACAGCATCCCTTGGAGATGGGAAGTTTTATCCCATCTCTGTGGCTAGGTACATGGCAGAGTCAGAGCTCTGCAACTCCCAAGGTCTCAGGGCCCACACAGCAAGCCTCAGAGCTTGCTCTGAAACAGTCTGCCTGCTTCCAGAAGCACTTAACTATCACACTCTCCACACTTTAGCAGAACACCATAAGGGTCACCCAGAAGAAAGGCTAAATTAGGTTTCAGTAGAATCTGGTTAAAAGGGCTGGGAAACGTGTGACATTCTGGAAATTTTTCTATATATAAAAAAAGATTCAATTATAACAAGTGCTGGTGCTTCAAAGCTTATAAAGCTTTGGTTATCAGAACAATCTGTGTGTGTGAAGCAGCTCCCCCTCTAATATTGCCAGATAATGAGATAGTTTGGAATTTCAGTGCTCTAAATACAAGAGTGATAAATATAGTCCTATTAAGCTCTTTCATTTAGAACAGAGAAGTTGTATTGTTTTTACTGCATCTTTCAAACGGAAAGGTCTGCATGCCCCTGATGAGTAACTTTTCTCTTTACATTGGGAGGAGAAAGCACCAAGTTGGGGTGACGGGGATGGTGAAGTGCTCCGCTGCTGTCCCAAACGGTGGCCAAGGAGGCCCCAGCTTGTTGCCTCCTCTCTGTGGTTGTCTCCTTAGGTGAAAGATGCCTGCTGACCCCCAGAGGTCCTTGCTGAGAATGAAAGAGCAGTGGACAACCAAGCCTAAACTCCAGTTGCCTTCACTGACAGGCGTCTGGTAGAGCACGCTTCTTGGAGGATAACAGCATTGCCCTCCTCGCTGCCAGCACGATGTCTCGGTCTCAACCAAACCGCTGGGGAAACCTCTATCCTCCCGCACACCACAGACAAGGTTGCATTCTCACTTGAAGTTTGACCTTAGTTTTCATTCTTGTGTGACCATTCAACAGATAAATGCACCAATTTATCTGAGAGCCATAGCTCTGTTGTGCTGTTGCATGGCAAGGGCCATTTCAATTCTCTAGAGGGACTTTTAGGGATGCAAGTTCCCTTTTCCCTGAGCGGTGCCCCCCTGCCCGGGGGTGTGGTGTATTAACATACTTTAATAGCAGTTCGGATATGCCGGGAGGGGGGCAGCGGTGAACGCTTACTACCAGGCTACTTCTGACAATCCCTAATGTAATCCATATACTACACATACATTCTAGTTACGCAATTTATGAGGTATAACAAGGGGAGAGAAGTGAAGCTGGGGTATAATTGTGACTGATGTGAAACAGACATGTAGAATGAGTGGCCTTACAACATTTCCTTTGAAGTTTGTTAAAAGCAGTAAAGTGATATTCACGATAAGTGAAACCTGCTGTTACAGATATCCACTGGCTGGGGAAGCATTTTCTTTTTACTTTATTTCTTGAATTTTAATTTGCCACTTGAAGCTTCTGAAAACATTTTCTTGAGGCATGGAATGGAAGAGAAAGGAGCTACTAAGTGCCATGTCCTGTGCCAGACACTGGACAGCAGGGCAACTGAGGAGGCCCAGAAATGTGTTCATTTTAGTTTCTTTTTAAGTCAGAAGGAAACAATGACTATAATAACACTATATTAATGTATATTAATGTATTATCATAACTAATACAATAAAATTAATATGTAGATTATAATTACCACCATAATAATGAATAATGAATATAATAATGACTCTCACCTAGATTATGTTTGTCTTTATCCCAGGGCAGTCAGAAAATATAACATTTAATGTTTTGGTTTTTGGTGGAGGAAGTGGCCCACGAAGGCAAAATGCCAAGGACTCACAGAAGTCATAATGCGACTCTGCTTGACATGAATTATCTTATTAAAGCCTCCCGAGCAATCCTAAAAGGCTGGAAGACATGGGAAAAATGATGCTCCATAGGCATAAGAAATATTCCTAAGGTCCTATAGCTAAAAAGTGGTAGAACCAGGTCTCAAGACCTTAATTTCAATAAAGAAGACCTTAATGAATAGGTAATTCTCCACTGGAACACCTGGCTTTAGAAATGAAAAAAATGTCACGTGAAGATTTGGTACCAAAGAAGTGGACGGAAAATCAATTCTGAGGCTTGGCACATGTTTTTCTATGCAATATAGGAAGACATCTAGGAATATATGTAACCCAGATGTCTCCAAGTTCACCCAATAATACTCTAAGCCCCCACCCTTCTGTACCACAAGAAGCCGGGGCTTCATTCTCTCCCCGTTCTTCTCCTGGGGCCTCTGTAGACCATGTACGTGTTCCCTGACCCATGCAGGGTACTACTCAGAGTCTCAGGTGGCTGCATTGGACCAGATGCTAAAAGTCACTTGCTGGGTCCTCTCCAGGCTGTCACGGCTTTCCCTGGATTACATCTTTTCACACATGGTTGCAAGCCCCTCTTTTTATTCCCCAAAGCATAGCAAGGACAGAGCTGGGACATCTGACCAGCTTTTACCACAGACTTGAGTGTATCCATATTACAACTCAAAGGGTAGTGTATGACTGATACCTAGTTGACCAACTGCTCCGATTTGTTTAGGACAGAGAGATTTCCCAAGAACTTTTAAACTGAGACAGTCCTGGGTAAACTGGGACAAGTTGGTCACTTTATTAATAACATAGGTATTTCCTGTTGAACTCACAGCCCTGGCTTGACCTCATTTAGGGCTGCGTCTTTCCCATTGGTCTACCTCAACTTGGTAGCTCCAAGGATGCTCTTTCCTCTGATGCCAGACCCAATTATTTCTGGCCTCAGGGAGAGGAGAGAATCTTTTCTCTTTCAGTCTAAGACCAACATCCTTTTCTGCCTCAGCGTGAACAACAACAGGAACATCTTTTCCCTTCCAGGGAAAGACCTGTGCTCCTCCACTAGCATGTCATTGAACATTCTTGGCCTGGGCAAGACAAACCAGAAGTCCACAGGACTTTCCCCAAGGTCTAGATCATTTGGTCTTAAATGACACTATGTGTGGGACCCTAAGAGTCCTATCCAGATAATTCTGTACCAAACCCAGTATAGACCTGTCACCATCTTTTGATCTGTTAGATGAAAGGAAGATTGGGTCATCATCTCCATAATTTGTAATATCTTGTAAGCAATGTTTAGATTACAAAACAAATGTATATCCTGTGAACGAAGAGTAGTTTTCAAGCAAATAGCAGTCTACATCTAGATTTTAGGGGAAAAGAGGTCTATAACTCTTCAGAGGCACAGTTTTGTTTAAATGCATCGTGTACATTAACAATCAAAGTGCTGAGCATCTCTATGAAATGTCTCCATTTTGATGCTGAGCTGATTCAGGACTTCCATCAAGAACCAGGGGTTCTTGTCCTATATACAATGTTGACTAAAATAATCTTCAAATTGGACCTCCCCGAAAAAAGGAAAGTATTTTTCCAAAGACCAATTCTAAATTCTTCCCTAGAATTTGGCAATTGTTTGTGACTCCAAAATGACAGGTTTGCAATTTTGAAAATTCAAAATTCAAGTCTATAGTCAGAGATTACCTGGAGATGATGGAACATACAGCAATGTAGTTAAGTGCCACTTGAGTTAACAATACTCACCACAAAGGTAAGAGGCCATCTTGGGTAAAAGGAACAGACACTTCTTATATCTGAGAATAGAAGAGAAATCAGTGAAATGAGACAAAATAAAGTCAAGGAGGCTGATTGTGGAGGGCTTTAGAATGAGCTGGGAAGGCCATAGGACATCAAGATCATAGGAGGACTAGAGTCTGTAGTGTTGACTTCACTATATTTACATTAAAAATTAATCATTATAACTTTTTCTCTACCCTCTCATCTTTATACTGCCTGTCAGCATAATGCCATTTTCTCTTTATTTTTCACTATAGATAAGCTCAATAAATAGAGGGTAATACAGATGCTTAACTAAAATTCCAGTAGACTTAAGAAGTTGTTTTGTGCTGAGACATGGGTAGACTTAGGAATATATGAAATCAAGAATCAGGGAAGAGTGGGGTCATAAAGCAAGATAGCATGACTAGTTTTTGCTTTGGAAAGAAGTCAGAACTCCATGAGCTGCAAAACTGAGGTATCAGAGCAAGCTGGAAGGGAACCAGAGGCCACATGTGATGAGGGAAGGACCAGAACAAGGAGGAGCTTCATTCTCAACTGATGAGAGCCAACACTACGCAGGGCTAGAGCCTGCAGATGGGGCACATAAGGACTGAGTCAGGCCAAAGAAATTTACTTTCCTGATGAAGCTTTGCATATAATAATACTGTCAAAGTTGAGGTTTTGGGGGGTGAGCATTCAAAAGAGTATTAATTAGCAGGACAAAGGAGAAAAAATATTGTTAGGCCAAAAGGTGTCCAAAAGACATGTGTTAAAATTTGACACTTATTTCTGATTCAAAGCAAACAAACAAAAAAGAAAAGATTTCTGTTTTCATCCAGGATGGATTAACCTGCATTAGACTAGTCATACCATCATAAATAAATAGCAGATTGGACAAATTATATGGAATCAATGTTTTCAGGCATTGTATAATAGGCAGAACAGGACTGTTATCCATGAAGAGGGGAAACACATGAGGTGAGGTCCACATCCACACTGGCTTTCTTCTTAGAGGTATTTTCTGGATCATGATACGTAGAGGTAGAGCCAAGCAGAGTATGAAAGTCTTAGGGTATAAGCAGGTGGAAATGAGAGCTCAGGGCTGGTGTGGCAGCTAGAATTTCAGGGGAAGTTTAATGGCAAAGAAGGGTGTGTACATAGAAGAAGCTCCAGAAATCTCCACATGGGTTCAATTATGTCTTTGGGGGGCCCAAGAGGCAGAGAAGAGCAACTGGGGACTTTAAGCTTATGGGAGATCTTGGAGGCATCAGTAAGAGGCATCTTGAGATGCATCAGCATTCTGACCATATGGAGTAGAGAAACCTTGTTGAACATCCTAGGTAATTAATTAAGATCTCAGAGAGGTCATGTCTTAGGAAAAGGAATAATATAGACCTGTTTTTTTTTTGTTTTTTTTTTTAAAGAGCCAGAATGCAGATATTTTGAGCTTGGTGGGCCATTCAGTCTGTCATATCACTCACCTCTGCTATTGTAGTGTGAAAGCAGCTGCAGACAATATCTAAATAAGTATGATTGTGTTCCAATAAAACTTTATTTATAAGAACAGGCAGTGAGCCAGATTTGACCCAAAAGTAGTAGTTGGAGGCCTTTAGCTCTAAAGGATATGCTTGCCAATAAATTAACAGAGTGTCAGAACTAAACCCAACACTATTTAAAGGAATAGAGGAAAATACAGACTCTCAACATGTAGAATCCACTATGTAAGGCATGATATAAAAAATTACTAGGCATGCAAAAGCAAAGGAAAATGTGACAGTAACTAGGAAAAAACAACAGTCAATAAAAATAGACCAAGAAATCACAAGGATGTTGTAATCAGCAGACAAAGATTTTGAAGCTGCTTTTGTAATTATGGTTAAACATTTAAAATGAAAGATAGATAAAATAAGTGACCAGAAGGGAAACCTCAGTAAAGAAATAAACATTATAAAAAATAATCTAATAGAAACTCTAAAATTGAAAATTTCAAGTTCTAAAATTTAAAAATCACTAGATTGGATTAACAGCATATTGGATACTGGGAAAGGAAAGATCAGTGACCCAGGTGACAGAACAAAGTAAACTGCACAAATTGAAATATATGGAGAAAAAAGGATAAAAAATAAATAAGGCCTGACTCACTTATCAAATGTTCTCACATACTTGTAATTGGAGTCCCAAAAGGAGAGGAAAGAGAATTTGGAGTGTTAATGTTCCAATTTTTGATGAAAATTATTGATCCAAGATACAAGAAGCTCAGTACATTCCAGTAAGATAAGTCCAAAGAAAACCGTATCTAGGCACATATAAATTCATACATAATCAAATTACTAAAATCCAAAGACAGAATCTTAAAATCAGCCAGAGAAAAAGGAGAATGACATCAGGGAAAGAAAGGTAAGAATGACAGCTGACTTCTTGTCATTAACAATGCCAGTGAGAAGGCAGAACAACATCTTTAAAGTACTGAAAGGAAAAAACAAAAACAAAAACAAAAAACTTCCAACCTAGAATTCTGTATCAGGCCAAAAATGTAATTTTTAGAAGAAAAGAGAAAATAAAGACATTTTCATATTACACAGAAGTAGAGAGAATTTGTTACCAGAATTGATAAAGAAATGCTAAAAGAAGGTCTTCAAGCTGAAGGAAAATGGAAACTTGGATCTCCACAAAAGAATTAAAGAATTAAAGGTGATCTCCATGAAGGAATAAAGTTACAAGTTGAAAAAAATCAATGAAATTGATAACCCTCTAGCTAGATGGATAGAAGGGGAAAAAAAAGAGAAAACACAAATTATTATTTGCAATAGCCCCAGTTTGAAAATAGTTCAAGTGCCCGCCCATGCAAGACTGGAAAAAACAAACTGTGGTATATTAAAATAATGGAATATTACTCAGCAGTAAAAAGGAGGTGGGGTGGGGATTTACTGGAAAAGGAAAGAAAAGAACTTTCTGGTATTGTGGAGGTGTTCCTTATCTTGCTAGGGGTATGAATCATAAGGCTATATGCATTTTTCAAAACTCATCCATCTAGAACAAGTAAGAACAAGTAAGAACTGCGTAGCTCATAAGTAAATTTTTGCCTCAATGAAAAACAAATAAAAATCAAAATAACTTAGTAAAAGGAATTGGGATATTTCCTTAATCTAGTATGACAGTTTTATCATATACATAATCTCAAACCAACAGTCAATATCTTGTTTACTATTGAAACCCACTGGAATCATTATCATTACAGTTCGAAACAAGAAAAAGACATCTTGTTATGAATTATATGCTTTAACAAGGTTCTGGAAATGCTCACCAATGCAATTAGTGAAAATAAGAAATGAGGTTTCTATATAAGAAAGGGGGTGGCAAAAGTACTGTTATTTGCATTTATTGAAATTGTCCACCTGAAAAACCCAAGAGATATTTTCTTAGTTGCCAGAGCTGCTATCCCCAATGCCGCCAACTAGTTTTGGTTTACCAACAGGAATTTATTGGCTTACAGTTCTGAGGCCAGCAGAAGGCCAAAATCAAGATCTCAGCAAGGCCTGCTTTCTCCCTGAAGACTGTTGTGTTTTGGCTCTGGCTGCTGGTGGTCCTTGGGGTTTCTTGACTTTCCTGTCACATGGCAATGTCCTCTCCTTTGTATTCTGGGCTTCTGCTGACCTCTGGCTTGCACTTCTCCTTGTGGCTTTCTCTTTATAAGGCCTCCAGTAATCAGGATTTAGGCACACCCTGCTTCAGTTGTCCACATTTTAACTAAAAATCACATCTTCAAATGGTCCTTTTTATAATGGGTTCCCATCCATAGGGACATGGATTAAGATTAAGAACATGTATTTGTTGGGGTACACAATTTAACCTACCATAGATACTCAGAAATGTTGGAAGCAACAGAGTTTACTATTGTAATCACAAAGCCAATAGTTTCCTATGTAATAGTAAATATTAGTTAGGAAATGGTTCAAACAATCCCATCCACCAAATTAACAAAAACACAAAATGCCTAAAAGATAAACTTATGTGGTTCAGGACCAATGTAAGGAAAGTTAATAAACTCTTCTGAAGAACATAAAAATAACTTAAATAAATTGACAATGCATCATATCTTTACATGGATGGATTCAGTTCTCTCTAAATGCAACACTCATCCAGTCCCAAACTAATTCTAGCAAGATTTTTATAGAACTTGAGAAAAGCAGTATAAATGTTCAAGCCTAGCCAGGCAAATTCTGGAAAAAAAAAAAAAAAAAAAAAGAAGAAGAATGAGAACTTTCTTCTACTAGGTATAAGGCTTCATTAATTAAAATTAGTGCAAAACTGGTACAGGAAGAAGGAAAGCTCAATGGAACATAATAGAGATTCAAGAAAAATTAGACTATGAGAATGCATTGGGACAAAAGAAGAGTAGCATTGAACTATCTGGAAAAAGAGTGGTTTGTTTGGCAAATAATGTTGGGATGACTATCTGTAAATAAAATTCACTACGTATTACACACTTACTCCACAACAAATTCAAAATGGTTTAAAGATTCAATGTAAAAACAAAACCATAAAAGTAATAGAAAAATTAGGTGATAATAAAGTTTGATTTGGGAAGGATTTTGAGGAGGATTTGCCAAGTATGTCAACAAAGCTAGAAACTAAAGAGGGAAATGATTGACTCCATAAGAATGAAAAACTTCTGTATGACAGAAACCTCGTTTATCAAAATTGAAGGGCAAACAACTGGGGAAATACTTGCAATTTATGTAATAGAATGTTAATAACTTCAAGATGTGACTTTATCACACTGCTTTCAACTGAGGTGATGGAAACCCAACTCAAAACCTTGAGATGGGTTGGGTTGACTCTTCGTGAGGAAGCCATGTTGGTTTCCCACAGCTCAGTCCTCCCATCCTACTAGCTAAACAGTCCACCAGGAAAGGGAGCTCATTCTCTGATAGCTTCAGCAGAAAAGTATTTGGAAGGGTTTGGGTCAAGGTTGTGTCATGGGTCCATCACTGAATAACTGTGGCTGAGGCAGGATACTCTGATTGGCCAGGCATAGATCATTTGCTATCCTTGCAGTGGGGAAAGGGGTAGACCAGTACCGTTCAAACCACCTAAAACATGTTTTTCATAAGACAGCATGATTTTGTTACCAGAAAAAGGGAGAAGGGATGGTAAGGGGCAAAAAGTAGCAGATTTCCACTAACATATATAAAAAGCTCTAGTGAATCAATAAGAGATAGTATTTTAAAATACTATTCATGAAAATTCATCATTAGTTAAAATATACTTTTCTTGAATTGCAGTCTTTTATACCTCTGCCAAATGCTTTCCAAGTTTGCAGTTAGTTAATTTGGCAAATCAATCTGTAATAATTTATCACAACATTTAGAGTATAGAGGCTTTTTGATGGCAATGTTTTAATTCAAAGGAGTGCTCTGAGAGAATTTTAGGCATGATGACATTGTTTGACTAACATACAGTCCCTCGGGCAGAATGAATGCTTGAATCTTAATTTCACTGCAGTTCATAAACCTTTCTTCTTTCATCTCTGGAAAGTAATGGAAGGCCTTGTTCATATGACTTTATTTGAAAACCTATAATTTTGCAGTGACTTAATGTGCATATATCTTAAACGAACTTAGGAACCTGAATGTTTAGTACTAGTTTTCCAATTTATAGGTTTCAAATTTGATTTACCTCATTGAAAGAAAAATTTTAGTTTTTGATGCCTAAAGTTTTACCTATTAGATTTTAAGTTACTGCTTTTTAAAATACAAGCTCTGTATTTTAGACTTACATGAAAATATTCATAGAAGATGCAAAGTTTTGTTTTGATGAAACAGAAAATTCCTATTAATTTAGGAAATCCACAAAGCACAATTATCTAGGGTTTTTTGTTTGCTTTTATAAAATTTAACACATTATTTTTATGGGAGAGGGAAAGATGGATTGACAGATAGACAGACAGGGAATCAACATCAGGGAATTAGCTCAAGAACTCCTCTAGGTTGTATTCCATTGAGTAAATAGAAATGTATGCTCTATCATTTACAAACTGTGTGCTTAGACAGGTTCATCCTTTCTGTGCCTCATGTTCATCATTTATGAATGGGGACAATAATAATACCTACTTTACAGGGTGGTTTTGAGGATGTAAGTGCTTTGAACAGTGTCTGTCTCTAAATAAATGCAGTCAGCTGGCTACAACTATTATTTTGTCATATTTAACCATAGCCCAGCCTGGTGTCTTCTATGTACCTGATGCTGCTCCAAGGGCCTTGTGAGTGTCAGAAGTCCCTTCTGAAAGACAAGGTGCATTTAAATAGAGTTGGATAAGCTTATTTCCTTGAACTAGAATCCTCTAGAAATAGGTGTTTCACCCATGGATAAATAAATGATCTCTACTATTAATCAGAAGCAGAAAGAGTTCTCAGATTTCCTTGTTACATCTTTGTGGCTTTTCTCATTCTATTATGATTTATCCACTGATGTTTTTCTTTCCCCCATGACTCTGTGAGTTTCAAGGAGGACTGCAATATATTCATTACTAATTCCTGTGGATCCATCCTGAGGACAATTGTAGAGGTGCTCACCGAATATTTGTTGGAAGGAAGGAAGGAAGGAAGAAAGGAAGGAAGGAAGGAAAAGAAAGAAGAAGGAAGGAAGGAAGGAAAAGAAAGAAAGAAAGGAAGAAAAAAGGAAAAAAAGAATCAGCAAATGAACAAACAACTAATCAGGCATACAATTCTCCCACCTTCATATTTAAATAGTACTTACACTCTTGAGTTCCAGCAGTGTGCAAGTCAGAACTTGAAGCCCTACAGGCTAACTATGTGGATGGCAACGGGACAGGTTTCATCTCCCTGAAATTTATTAAAAGATCATCCTTCAAAAATTCTTTAAAGCTTCTTAAAAAGAGGAATTTCCATCATTATAGTGCTTCAGTCATGAATTTCAAAATTTCTTCTTTGAGGAAACATGAAATATTATATAGACGGAGATATAATCTTTTGGCTACTTTTGATGGTCATTCATGCATATACACTATTAAAGATGAAACAGAATTGAAAGGTGGTGACCAAAAAGGAATGTGATTTAATTTAGGGGAATTAAAAGGTTGAGAGGGAAGCAATAAATATGATTGAATTTGCTGAATATTTTTCTATGCCTGGAAAAAAATTCACCTAATGTTTATTCAACCCTCAAACAAAATGAACTATCAGTTCCATTCAGAAAATATTTTGAAGCTTTGATTTTGTTCTGGTGCAGAAAGTTAGTTTTTTTTTTTTTTTTTTTTAAAGAAAATTCTAGGTTAGATTCTGTTTGAATGATGCTTTAGTGTTTCTTTATTTCTCTTTAGTAAAACTTTGCTTATTTCAAGTTAAGCACAGTGGATTCTATTTGGCTTGCAGTTCACTGGGTTATCTGGTTTACCCCGTGTTGCTGGTGGTGGTGTGGACGGTGCCATCCCCACTTTAGTTTAGTTCCCATCCCCAGCACTTAGGTGGGACTCAGGGATCTCTCCCAGGACAGTGAATGCAGATTCCAAATGGGATCAAAAGGGGCAGACGCCTCAAACCAGCAATGACAGCTGAAGAAGGCTCTTTCCGTAGGTCCTATGGAGCTAATGTAATGTGGGCATCATGTTGTGCTCTCCTAAGTGGCCGGTTGAAAACCTGTCCCCTCTAAGTTCAGAATTACAAGAAATAGCTGCAAGCAGCAGATAGATAAAGATCAAAATATCTTTATTGCTTTTATATTCATTTTCCAGGGCTGTGAGAACAAAAGGCCGCAAACCTGATGGCTTAAAATGACAGCAATGTATTCCCTGCTAGTTCTGGAAGCTAGAAGTCTGAAATTACTATGTGGGCAGGGCCAGGCTGGCCCTGAAGGCTCTGGGGAAGAATCCTTCCTTGCCTTTTCCTAGCTTCCGGTGGTTGTCCTTGGCGTTCATTGTCTTGTAGCTGCATCACTCCCGTCTCTGCTTCTGCCATTACAAGACCTCCTTGCCCGTGTGTCTGTATCTTCTCCCCTTCTAATGACACCAGTTATGTCATCCTGCACGACCTCATCTTAACTTAACTAACTATATCTGCAAACTCCCAATTTCCAAATAAGATCTGAGGTTTTGTGTGGACGTGAATTTTGGAGGGACACTATTCAAACCTTGTACAGCTGGTACAGCTCAATTAGAAAATGTGGCTGGGATCTGTGGCCCAATCATTAATTGGTCATCCCTAAATTGCCCCCCACCCTCCTGCAAGATGAGGCATCGAGACGGACCCTTTGTAAAGCAGACAGTTTTTCGGTCAACCACCAAGGGGATCACTCTTCCATCTGAAAAATCTCAATAGTCAGGCCTGATGGAAATGGCCTTCCAGCCAGGCACCAGAGACCCCAGGTCCAGCAATCTGCTTACCCCATGGATGCAGGGGGAGATACTCTCTACAAACAGCCAGGAATGGCCAGGCTGGGCTCGCTCGGATCCTTCCCTAAGTCCCAATCAGGCAGGGCCTTCCTCCTTTGGGGTCAGCGAGTGAGGGGGGAGAATGGGACCAGAACTGCTATTGAGTGGAACTTCTCTCTGAGAAACAAGAGAAGCTCTCTGCTTTTGAGGTATTTTATCTATGCCCCTTCTGTCTCACAGTTTAAAGCAGCCCTTTGAAAACTTTGTTCAGAATTATCTGAGTCCCCAAGTGAAAGTGTCTTCATCCTTGCAAAGCAGGCACTCTAATCGCTTCTCTCTTCCTGACTGAATTAGAGCTATGTTTTCATTTGCATAGCAATTCCCCTTGCCATCATTTCGACCCCTTCACCACAGGTTCTTGTCATTGTCATTTTATTCATCCCTAAAAACAGAAAGTCTATGGCCCTTTCTAGAGTGGCCCCTATATTGCTGCAAAACAAGCCCAGCTGGCTTCCACCCATGTAGCGACCCTTTTCTCTCTCCCTCAGCCCCCTTCCCACTGCCCACCATGCACCCCTCAGAAGTTCTGATCTAAATCAAGGGCTTGGACCACCTGGATTCTTTCTCTTTTTTTAAAAAAACTTTATTTATAAAAATTAAGAAAAAAATCATTTCAAACAAAACAAAGCAAAGGAATAAGAAAAACAAATAATCTAAAATAACCACATTGCTTCCAACATGTCCTCACCATACACCAAGAAAATTAACAAACCATAACAAAACAAAGGAATAAGAAAAACAAATAACCTAAAATAACTATATTGCTTCCAACTTGTTCCTACCATACCCAAGAAAATTTACAAACCATAATCATTCCTGAGGATTCCCATAACATTAAGATTGCCCTCAATAGTTTATCTGTTCTTATTAGATTATCATTTCCCCTTCACTAGTTGCTGTCTATCTCTAGGTCCCCTACATTCTACACGGATTATTTCTTGAGCACTTACTACAATCACAGTCTCTTTTAGAAGTCTTCCCAGGGAATTTTCATATTCCCTACCTACACTCAGTTTCTTCTATACTTACTGAATACAAGAATTGAATTGGGGCCACTTGTAGCTAGCAACGGTGATTTTTGTAGTTATTGTTTCTGTTGTCAGTTTTACTTATGTTCTCTGTTGACTGTTCCTGGAAACCCTGAAGCAGTTGGAGTCACTCACTGACTCATTCATTAATTCATTCATCCACTGATTCTCATGAGTGTGCTGGGTGCTGTACCAAACCCCAATGATACAAATAGGAGTCATTCTTCATTCCTCCCCTTGAGGACTTAGCCTGGGTGGAGGGATGGACATATGTTTTACCATATGGCCAAGTAGAGGCAGACTCTTGTGTGAGTGCTCTGCCCTGGGGTTGGGGACATTTGGGTGTCATTTAGCGTAAGCCAGGCTCTGCCCAAACTGCTTGGGTTTTGCCTCAGAGATTCCCTTGCCCTGCAACCTTCACTCAAGACTCAGTGGCAGCACAAGGGAACCTCCTCTTGCAAACACCTGACAGTGAAGGAGAGATGCGGGGGTGCAGTGGTTTGTAAAGAAGGAGGGACTGGAAAGGCAGGCTGGGCCCAGTCTGTGGAAAGATTTGCAAGACGAAGTCCACAGTCTGAACGTCATTCTATAAGCAACAGGAAGCCAGCAGAGGTGGACCTCGAAGAGCTTTTTATTAGAGAGAGAACTCTGCATAGGAGGGATGACATTCATTCTTAGAAAAATTCATCCTTAAAGGGCAATAGGTGTTTGGCCACTGGGAAGCCTGGCTTTTCGCTTAGCGTTTTGAGGGTCTTGGGCGATATTGATGTAATTGAGCTTTTAGCAAGAAAGATGACATTATAATAGCCGATATGTCTAAAATGAAAAGAATGTGATTTTCCTTAAAGTAATGCAACCCCTAAAAATAAATCTTTAATTCATCCTAGGAATCTTTAATGCTGAGAATGCAGCATAAGACTTTGAAATTGAACTTGGGATCCAGGCATCGCAAACTCTGTGTTGCAGTGGGCTTGGGGCATACATGTCGAGCAGTATGAGCTATTGACACCTCCTGGTGGCAGCAGACGTGTGCTGTTTGCCTGGTCAAAACAAGAGGAAAATGAATCAAAGGCATTCAAAATAAATCGTGCTGGCAGCCCAGAAGGAAGGGATGGGGGGATGAGATGGCCGGGGTCGTGGGGCCAACCTGGTGGAGGCCTCTGCCTGTTGGAGGGAGAGACGGCAGAGATGGCAGAGCTACGGTCTGGAGAACCAGGCCAGCACCGCCACTCCCGGGGAGGGCAAGGGCCCGAGAAAGGGCACCCCTTGACAAACTTAAAACCCAAAAGCAGATGACTGAGTTAGATGGGAGGTTCAAGGGTCCCGGCTCACTCACTCACTGTGGATGACCTAGCACAGATCCTTTACCCACCCTGAGCCTCAGTTTCCCTAGGGGTAAAGTAAGAGAAGGGACTCCCAAAGATCTCTAGGGTCTGCATTATGACTTTTGCGGGCCTTAGGCTCTTCGACCTCTTTCTCCAATAAAAATATTAAAAATTATATTTTACTGCTGCATTGATATAAAGACAAGTCGAATCAAGGCTAGATTATATTCGTCTTTATACCAGCACAAAGTTAGAATTTGGCTTATTGCAAGAATAAAGCATGTTCATGGGCTTCTAAATGTTTTTGGGGCCCCAAGGCCCATTCCTACCACGCTGCTTTTGGGTTTTAAGTTTGTCAAGGGGTGCCCTTTCTTGGGCCCTTGCCCTCCCTGGTTCTGAATGGGTGGGGGGCACATCTGGGTGACCAGGAGAGGCAAAATATCACTGAAGAGTATGAGTTTGGTTTTAAAACAAACTTGCTGTCCAACTTGTGCTCAGCTGCTGACTAGCTGCTTGACCTCAGGCGAGTTACTTAATCTGTCTGAACCTTGAGTTTCCCCAATGTAAAGTGAGAAAATAAATCACACCAAATTGGTGGGATTAAATGAGACAGTGCACCCATAGTAAGTCCCTTCTCAGCTCAGTGCCTGATACATATTAAGCTCCCAATAAACGGTGGCTGTTACCCTTACTATTTTATCATTACCATCATCTTCCCTAGGGGTCTGACCAGTCGGGAGAGTGTGGTCCCTCAGCTCAGAAGGGCCGAGGAGCCTCCTGCCTGCCCACCTCAGTTCTCCCCAGCAAAAATGAGAAGGGGTCTTTCCTCTTGCAGGTGTCTGTTCCTTGTGGGACGGCATTGCCTAATTCTCAGTGTCATCACTTTGGGTTCCTCTGTCAGAAGAGCACTGGGGACTGTCAGGTTGTTGAGCCAGCTGGTGGCCGTCCCCAGGCCCGGGCACAAGCAGGTCAGTGTTGTTCGTGCCCGCGGCCAGGAGAAGTTTACCCTTCTCTGCAACTTCGCCAAGAGGAACCTCTCCTGCTGTGGCACCCACAGGAGAAAGTCAGCTGGAATAATTATTTAATACATTTGGTTTATATTTCAAGTCTTCTAAATGCTTTTGCTATGCACACAGCTTATAACAAATTTTTTTTTTTTTTAAAAAAAGGAGTATAAGAGCTACACAACCAAATTGCCTTTGCAGCAATATTACTGGAGAACAAAAATGCTTCAAGAAATTTTTGGGTGCATGTATGTGCATGTGCGCGTATGTGTGCGTCTTTAGCAATCCTGAAGTTTTCATAACTACGTCTGTTTAAGATTCTGTTGCGATGAAAGACTCAGATGGTTGGTCTAGGAGGGTTATTTTTGCTTCACCACAGGCCAACTGTGCAGGTCAGAGCACTGCCCTGCTCAACTGCTCTTCTTCAGGCATTAATTTTAATGTTTAAATAGGCAGGTGCATTTTCCGAAGGCTGCATGAGGCACTAGATAAGTAGAAGACCACTGGCTTGGGAAGAGCGAATGCTCAGCGAAGCCTTTCGCATAGAGAGAATGAAGAGTATCTCCACCATTATTTAGCATCAGAATCAGTTATGGTTGTCTGACTGATGGACAATTTTTTCCCAACCCGCTCTCTTTGCGAGTGACCTATATTGTCTAAACAGTTGCATATTATTTATACATTCATTTCAGATTTTATGGTTCTTTTAACTAAAGTTGTACAGTTTTCATGTAGCCAAGTAACTATTGGAAATGGACGTCACAAAAAGCCACATACAGTAATAGCACCAGGTGACCACTTTCTTTCTTAGCATTTTGTCGCCATTAAGATTAAAATAAAAATGTTATAAAAAAAGTCATATGAAAGAAAATGAAACCAAACTTGCCCACCCGCCTCTGCAACACACACACATGCGTACACACACACACACACACACACAATCTCCTATCTTCACAGTACCAGCAGCGAGCCTTGGAGACAATTAAAGACAGCTAATTTCAAAGGTTCTTAATCAATTCAAGTTGATCCCATCTGTTGATTAGGGAGTCAAAATGCGTTATTTGCATTCTGTTTCAAATTCAGAATTTTCTTGAGGAGGTTAGAGGCTGGAGAAATCTCCTTCAGAGTTATTCCCTTGGGCAGAAAAGGAGTTAATTTTAAAACTCTGGTGAGTCTGATGGGTTATGAAAGTTCTACATGAAACATTTATAATGGTTCTTTTCCGGGTGGTGGGTTTGGGTCGGTACGTGTGCATACGTCTGTCGCTTCAGTAATCATGAACCAGTGGCTGAAGCTTTTTATCTGGGGAGCCAATGGAACCCCCTGCTTCACTCCAGATATTTGATGTTGTGTAGTCATGAAAGCCAGAGAGGGGAGAACGGAGCGAGGTTTCAAGACTGAAGGAGGGGCGCTCCCTTCCGGAGATGCGAGATGCGTCTGAGGCTGGGAGCTAGTACTTAGCAAGTGGCAGACCCTGAGCTTGTCCAACCCCACTGCTCTGGAAGCACAGTTTGGAAAAACTTCCCGGCTTTGTTGTTGGGTTCCTATCAATGTTTGACTGAAGTTTGGAATCAGTTCCTCAAAGCCTGTGCCCTGGCTTGAGTTAGATGGAGTGGACCTCGAGGCCGGTTCTCTTGGGAGAAAATGCTCAGTGTCCCCAGAAGTGAGGGCCTGGGTCTGGAAGTCCCTTCCTCTGATTTCATGTCCTGGTGCTTTTTGCTGGGGAAATCCCAGCCCTGCACAGAAAAGAAGTGTGTTGATGTGTGTGTCCTTCGTATCTGGAAGACACCGCTTCTTTGGGGCCTGTTTATACATTAATCTATTTGCATCTCATTTATGCCAACTGGAGACGGTGAGGGTGAACATTTCATAGGAATTATCTGGAAGGAAGATTTAACACCAACTGGATTAATATTCCTTCCAGATCTTTGGACCCTCACCCCTAGACTCCCAGCCTCCCCCCGCTCACCATGCACGTTCACTCTTGACTCTTAAACTTGACTTTGGTCACCAGCCATCAACTACGTTCTCTTTATCACCAACCTTGAATTGTAAAACTTTCTTACCATGTGGCTGCAGTTATTTTGGATGTTTTAAAAAAAATCACAATGATGTAAGAATACAGTCCTCAACACTCTTTCAGAAAGGGAGAAAGTTTTACTTGCCTAAATACCAATTCTAAGCCATACCATTTCCTTCGGTAACACCATGAGCTGGCCTCATTCAAAGGCTGTTTCTTTCTCAGCCTCGATTTTATTTTCCGTTCCACTCCTATCCTACAGTAGAAGATTAATTCCCGCACTCTGCACATTGCCTGGAGTTCAGTGCACATGTTTACTGAGGTGTACAGCTCTTAAATAACTTTGGTGCTTCTTTCACTCACTGTTAGGAAGTATATTTAAAAGAAATTGCCTTTTATAGATTTAAATTACAAAAGTACTGATATCATGCAAAAGGCAGTTTAACTCATGCAAGCATACAAATAGGTAAATCTTAGGAAAAAGATACCAAGGCTAATATGAATGTAAATAGGATTAGCTGCCTGCATTAGCAGCAGCTGTGAAATTTAAAGTACTTTCTGTTAGGTTATTCTTTAAAATACACCTATATTTCATGTGTGCATTTGTAGATAGTTGGGAATATATTTTATTTTGTCTTGGTCTTGAATTTTGAAGCAAGAATACACCATGGCCTTGACCTCTGCTACTGGCAGCCCCGGTATACATGAAATTTAGCCTCCTTGGTGTTTATGTATTTATTGACATGAAACTTTAAACCTTGAGGAAAATAGGACAAATATTAGGATGACCAAGGAAACATAAATTCAAGTTGCAAAGAAATTAGAAACTGGAGTGTAGTTTTTTTGTTTCCCTCTTAAGAGAAGCCTTGTTATTTCTCAAAGTCAGTCCTGATGGAAGTGAGCAATTCAGAACGGGGATCAGCTAACTGCAACCTGTGGGCCAAATTCGGCGTGTGGGCCAAATCTGGCCTGCCCCGTTTCTGTTCAACTCTCAACATGAGACTGGTTTTTGCAATTTTAAATGGTTGAAAAAATCAAAAAAAGAATAATATTTAGACACATGAAAATTATATGCAATTCTGATTTTCATGTCCATAAATAAAGTTTTATTAGAACACAGAAGTACTCATTTAAGCATTGTCTGCTTTCACACTACAATGTCAGAGTTAAGTAGTTGTGGTGGCAACCAACGGCCCAGAAAATCTAAAATATTTACATCTAGCTGTTTACAGAAGATGTTTGCAAAAGCATTTTTGTGTGTTTTATTATGGAGAATCAAAATTAGATTGTGTGGAGTTGGTAATCAGTTTTTAAAAGTTCCTTACAGTACCTGTTTGAACCTAAACTCTATTTTCTTAGCTAGAAGAATCAGAAACAGATTACAGGTAATAGGGCATATTGTTTTCTAGAAAAATTAAGCCACAACCTAGCAGAAGTACACAGGGAACCACAGGCATGACACTTTGGGGCAATGGGAGAAGAGCGGGGCTCTGGGCCCCGACTTCTTGGGCTCAAATCCCCAGTCTGACACATAGGATATTTTTCTGAACCTCTCTGTGCCATAGTTTCCTTACTAGTAAAATGGGGGAATGATGAGACACTGCATCATAAGGTTTTAGCCAGAATTATAAGAGATGATGTTTATAAGATGTTGAGAAAAGTGTCTGGACTCTACAAATCCAATGCTAGCTATTATATATATATATATATATATATATATATATATATATATTTAATAATATACATATATATAACATGTCTATTATAAAATATACATACATATATATAGGATGTTTGCATTTAGACCTTGCAGATCCTGAGAATAAACTCCCATTATCTAAACACTTATTCTTCAGGCCAGAACATTTCAAAGAGTTCATTAGCTATTGGTGCTCTGTGCAGGCCCACAGAGGGTAAAATGCTAAAGACACACCTTCCAGGACACATGGATCATTCATCCCGGGTTGTCCTGATCTGACCTCAGAGGAACGGGATGGGACCAACAGAATAGGTGAGTTTCATTTGCTTCAACCCAGGTTGTCCTGCATAATATAACTTTAGATCTAGTAAAATATTTTCAAGATCATCTAGTTCCTCCCCTCATTTTCAGGTGAAGACCTTGAGGCCCAGAGACTGGGGAGTACTTGGCCAAAGCCACATGGTAAGACAACCACAGGACCATGAGCACAACTTGGGTCTTGTAACTCTTAGACTTGAAACCATGCATTCGGCACCCTTTTCCCCAGCACTGCGGTACTTAGCATGGCAGAGCAAGTACTTACTGAATACAAGAACAACAACAAAGAATGAAGGAATGGATGAATGAACAAAAGAACCACTTGAAATCTTCAAAGCCCTCTAATATATACATAAGCATGAATAAGAAAGAGTTTATTCCAATGGTTAAGTGAATGAGACTGTCCACAGGGAATTTTTTATGATAGACCTGCTCTAGTTTCTTACACCTCAGCATCTGCAGTGATCAGTGCAGTCCAGCCCATCATTCTTTTGCCTGGTATGACTCTGAATTATTAGTGATTCAGCCCAAACCTCCTAAATTTATGCCTTTTCCTTCTCACTTTTCACCTTCTCATAATTTATATGATGGTGGTAGATTTTATGACTCTCTATAAACCACCTTCAATCCCCATTGGAATAAGATATGGTATGCATAAATAAACAAATGGATATATGGGTGGATAAAGAAGTAAATAAAAAATGAGTGGGTGAATAAAAGGATAGGGAGAGTGAAAGAGAGACAGTCAATTGACCAACTAGTAATTCTTTTTAGAGTTTGCACAGTAGGCGCTTAATGAATATAGGTTGACAGAATGGTGGGATTAATATATGTTAGGAAGCTTTTCAACATGCAAAGCTGCAACAGAATATAATCCGGCCATTAACTTGATTTAATTGGGTATGCTACTCTAGAACCCCTAAGTTAGATGAGCTTTTTGTGTCCATACTTGTGAAGGATCTGGGAATAGTAGGACATCTCCTTCCAGCTGAAAATCTGGATTCCCAAAACAGATCAAAGTGGGGTGCATCTCATTACTCATTCATTCATTGAGTCCCTACATTTTTGCCAGTCCAGTACTAAATGTTGGAATACAATGGGATCCAAAGCATGGTTCCTGCCCTCATGCAGTTTACATTCAGAGGAACAACTAACATTCAACAGGTAATCACAAACTGTTACAACTTAATTGCACTTCACAAAAGAATGTGTCACAGGATTTGGCATGTGAAGGTAGACTTGGCTAAATGGTGCCTTTATTTAGAAAAATTTGGATGTGAAAGAGCTCAAGGGGGAAGAAAGATTTAATAATATATGTATGAGAACATGTGCCCCTGGTGTTTAATGGTGTGTAATGTGCTTCCCACAAATGAGATGCATGCACACACTCCAACCACTAGCCTTTCAAGAGTTTCTGTTCTCAGTGGAGAGTTCCTAAGACCCAGTGTTCTAGTTTGCTAATGCTGCTGTTAAGCAAAATACCAGAAATGGGTTGGCTTTTATAAAGAGGGTTTATTTGGTTACAAAGTTACAGTCTTAAGTCGTAAAGTGTCCAAGGTAACACATCAACAATTGGGTACCTTCACTGGAGGATGGCCTGTGGCTGGCATATGCTCTGGAGTTCTGGTTTTAAAATGGCTTTCTCCCAGGATGCTCCTCTCTAGGCTGCAGCTCCTCATCAAAATGTCACTCTCAGTTGCTCTTGGGGTATTTGTTCTCTCTTAGCTTCTCTGGAACAAGAGTCTGCTTTCAACGGCTGTCTTCAAACTGTCTCTCATCACAGCTCCTCTCTCAGCTCCTATGCGTTCTTCAAAGTGTCCCTCTTGGCTGTAGCAAGCTTGTTCCTTCTGTCTGAGCTTTTATAGGGTTCCAGTGAACTAATCAAGGCCCATGCTGAATGCGCAGGGCCATGCCTCCATGGAAATTATCCAGTGAGAGTTATCACCCACAGTTGGGTGGGGTGCATCTCCATGGAAACACTCTATCAAAGAATTACAACCTAATCAACGCTAATACATCTGCCCACACAAGATTACATCAAAGATAATGGCATTTTGGGGAACATAATACATTCAAACTGGCACTCCCAGAGTCAGAGAAACTCATCATTTCTTGTTCTGCCTTGGGCCACACAGGTCACATTTCTCAGGCTGTGTGCACAAAGCCAAGACGATTTGGAGGGCACGGGGAAGAGCTCAATTTCTGAGGGTAATTCTAGTAGATGAGACAGCCCTGTCGGTCAACTGCATATCTGGTTCATCAATTGACTACTGTCTCAGTGTGATTATGAATATTTATCTCATACAAATAATAAATAACATTTTCATAAACATAATCAATAACTATACACATCTGACAAGCATTTGGCGGAAGCATCTGGTAAACACCTTGATTGTACAAAACACACTGTACACGCCTCAGATATCCCATCAAGAAAGAACTTATCATTCAGCTGTAAGGAGGGCAATTACACGACAGCCTCTAGTTGTTAGTCTTCAGAATCCTCAGATTTCCAGCCAAGGCCATACTTTGCCAGAGGAGTCTCTAGCCAATAACCAGGTCCTGGCCATTTCTGCCCAAGGCAGAGCTCCACTAAGGGACATCTTCACTTTGGATCTTGGCCAAGTCTTTAAGTATAGTTGAGTTGACTTGGTCAAGACTTGTCAGATTAGCATTGTGATCTGAGGCTCTGTCTTCCTGGACTTGTTTCCTCCCTCCTTTCCATTCTCAGATGTCAGATCCACTTTTCTTAGCCAATCCTGATTCTTCTCTATATCGGGCTACCATCAAAGATGGCCCCCAATGTTCCCCACCTCCTGGTACTCATTATCTTGTCTAGTCCCTTCCTCTTGAACATTGGCTGGACCTTGTGACTCACTTTTGACAAACAGGAATTAGCAAAAGTGATAGGGATGTCACTTCTGAGATTAGGTTACAAAAGACTGTGACTTTGGTCTTATTATTACTCTATCACTCTCTCGCATTTTCTCAGTCCAATGAAGTCAGCAGCCATATTCTGAGATGCACTATCGCAAGGCCCATGTAGCAAGAAACAGAGTGGACCCCTGCCAACAGTCAGTGAAGAACAGAGGCCCTCAGTTCAATAGCCTGCAAGGAACCAAATCCTGACAACAGTCACGTGAGTAAAACTGGAAAGAGATCCTTCCCCGGTCGAGCCTTCAGATGAGACCACAGTCCACCTTTGGCTGACTCCTTGACTGCAGCCTAGAGAGAGACCTTGAACCAGAGGTACCCAGTCAGTCTGTGCCCATATTCCTGGCCCACAAAACTATGGGTTAATTTATTTCACAGCAGTAGACAATACATCCCCTTTAATCTTTCATGGGCATTCCCTCAATAAATCTCCTAACTCCGTATCAGTCTGTGCTTTCTGGATGAACCACTGAGATATAGGCCATCAAATATGATGCTTGGGAAAGAAGCCAAGTTGGGAATGCAGATTTGAAAGTCATCAGCATAGAGGTAGTGCAAGACATATTAATATCCCAGAGGGTGAGGTTGAGAAGAAAGGGGATCAAGGATGGGATAGTGTATAGTTTCATGCACTAGAAAAAGAGTCAGCAAAAGAGATTGAGGACTGATCAGAGAACCTCTTCCAGGACAACTTCCCTCATTCCTCTCCAAAGCCTGCAACTCTCCCCACCACAGGCTCGGTTAGATGCTTCTCCTTCCTTCTAAGGTAGCACTTATGGCATTGTGTCATAATGGTTGATTTCAGTGTCAATCTCCTTAAGAACCAATCAGAGATCCTTGAGGGAAGGGTGGTATCTTACTCATTGTTGGCCTCCTAGTGTTTCGCAAGGCTGGTTGTTTTATATGAACTCCATTAATGTTGGAACAAACGTATGGAGAGATTGTCTGAAATCAGCAAAACACAATGTAAATTTAATTATTAAAACATAACTAAATCAGCAGCGGTCAAGTAATATAAGCCAATTTTCTTATTTAATCCTTCTAACTCTATGAGATAGTTACTCCTATTTCTTATTTTATAATGAGGAGACCAAAAATAGTGAAGTAACTAGTGACTGGCAGGGCTAGATCCCCACTCTTCACAAGAACTAGAATTTAGACAAAGACTTCTCCCCAGGCTGTCAGTCTGGAGTTTGATTCTATTTCTGGCATTCAGGGCTGAGTCTCTAGGTAGCAGAATCCTCCTTCCCTTCTCCCTTAAAGCATTTGGATACTGGGAAATTCAGTCCCTTCTTGCGGAGATCGATGGGGTGACTATCAACTTTCTAGACTGTCCAATGTTGGCTGAAATGTCTGAATTCAGGCTTTTTTTTAGAGGAGAAAGGGGCTTGTGTAGACAGTGTGAAAGCAAGAACAATATTCTTAGTGCTTACCAGCTAGCTTGTTTGGTTGCAACTTTGCCAATTTGGGGTTGGTTTCAGTGTCATGGAGACATCCTTTGAATTATGCCACAATCATATGTTGAAAAGTGAAAAGTTTAGTCAGTAAGCAGGTCGTTTTTTTTCTTCATATTGGATGATTCCTCCTTAATCATCCCTCCCCTACCCTAAAGAGACAAAGCAGAGGGTTGTGAAATAGAAACAATTTCAATTAACTGAATTTCCCAGCAACATCAACAAATAAAAGATGACAGGGATTAGAAATGTAGGTACAAAGCCCTTGAAGCATCAGGATGAGCTTGTTTTTCTTGTAGCATAGCATCTTCATGCTGAGTGAACATCTGGTAGATACTGTCAATTCATATTTTGGCCACAACTAGACAGTTGCAAAAATATTAAGCAAACTTTGGTTAGATGCATGCCATATTTTTCCAGAAAAATTGAAAATTACATGAAAATGGTCATGGAAAATGTGCTTTGTTGATTTGATTCAGCTAAACAATTGTTTTGAATGACTTTTTGGCCTAAATTTCTATACAGAGCCTTTGAATTGACCACGTTGATCAAAAGTTGTCTCCAGTTTCCAATTTATAAGAGAGCAACAAAACAAAATAGGAGACAAAGCCCTTATTTTAGGGACCAGGAAATATTTTCATCACTGTAGGGAGGAGCTTTGAAGAACTAGAGATACCAAACAAGCAAACAAAACCAGAATAAGGCCAGGATGCTGCTTTAATAGAACCACCAGTTAGTTCTACCTCCAAATTGGCCACAAAGCAGGGGAGAAAGCTCAAAGTCAGGAGACTGAATCCTAGTTTCTTGCGTTTTTATTTAAAGTGTGGCGTGTGGACCAGAAACATCAACTTCTCTTGGGAACTTGTTGGAAAAGCAGAGTCTCAGCTCCCACCCCAGATCTGTGGAACTGAATGTGCGTGTTAACAGGATACACATTAAAATCTGTAAAGTTCTGCTGTAGCTGCAGCCTCCCCTAGAGCTAACTAACTACACCTGCAATTATTCCCTATATTTAAAACGAGCAATTTGTGCCTCTGTCACATGGCGATCTCTCTCTCCTCTTGACTGTGTCTGAATTTCCTGTTTATAAGGGCCTCCACCATATTGGGCTAAGGCCCACTCTGATTCAATTTGGCCCTATTCACATAGGACCTTCGAAGGTTCACACCTGCAGGACTGGTGTTGGCACTTGAACATGTCAGTGGGGGCATGATTCAATCTACCACACCTACTCTCCCCCTCAAGTTACCAGCCCAGGCAGAATTTGGCTGGACTGAAAGACAAACCCAAAAAGAGCAGTCTGCTGAGTGTGTAGACACAGGTTATATATGGGTGTCAGTTCTGGTGCATGGAGTTGTCCCATTCAGCCAACCCGATGCAAGAAGGAAACCCAAGCTTAAGCTAGACAGTGAGTCTTTGCTTCACAAGCAGATTCACTGTAATGTTGAAAGTAAAGCTCTGCTTTTGAGAAAACAGTATTTATGCTAAATGTATCAGATGCATTTTTTTGCATATTTTATCTGTTCTTGAAGAAATTTAATATCCCCTACAGTCATGAAATCTAGATCTTTCAAGATTCGGGGATGGAAATTTCATGCAGGAAGTACCTAGACTGCCTCCATCCTTGAATATTTTTTCCTGAGGCTTTCAAATGTATTACATTAGATTAACAAGATCCACCCATGTGTAAATTCCTTACTAGCTGGAAATTTTTTTACCTTACTAAAGTCCAACTTCTGTGAAGCAGACTTATAAAGTTTGAGTCCTTCCCCTTTCCCCCATAATTCTAAAATCCCAGGCTAATTTCACTATGCATTGCATTCTCATAGTTCCAATCCAACAGAAATTTTTAAAGACACCACTGCAACCAGAATTAGATGCCTTATTATTATTTTTGTTTACGAAAGCAAAAACAAGTAAGAGCATCCTTTAAATAACAATATTTTCAGATGTTAATGTCGAATTAATCCAAGAAATGAATATGTATTGATGGTATTCTTTCGGGTTTTGAAAATCCTTACAACCACATAATTAAATGAGTGCCTTTAGAAATACTGATAAAAGCCCATTGCCATTCAAATATCTATACAAGACAATGGCCGTAAACTGTGGGTTTGGGAGATTAGTTTGGCCACAAGCCAGTATTTATCACAATATTTCCATCTCAGCTGATAAAATTTAATCATTCTTATTTAAATAGAAATCAGAATTAATGTGGGTTTTAAAGAGAAGGAATAATAAATGAATCGCACTATCTTTAATTCAGAGCTCCTAGCATATATTGTCTATTCAGAATGGAAATGCTAGGGGTTGTTGTGTTGTTTTTCTACCTTGGACTTTCATTCCGGAGTCCTCAGAAATAATGAGCTATTGCTTCTTGAATATTTATTTTTTCAGCTCTGCTTAAAGTAAAGTGGTTTCCATCCTCCTCTCCAGTTGGATAACCCAGGCTTTGAGTGTGACAGTGATACCTCTTGAACTGGAGTCAGCGGGGCGTGCACTTGGAGCTTTTCTCCTGGAGTGGTGATGGGTTTGAGCCCGTCCACTCACACCTTCATGCCTGGGCCCCCTGAGACCAACAGCCGGAAGTGAGGAAGCAGATAGTATGGGTGGGGGGTGCAGCCAGCTTTAGACCGTAGCATTGCTAGAAGACCAAGTCCAGAGTCAAGCCTGTCATTGCATCAGTCAAATACAGCTTAGAGCTGGAAGGAACATTATCCATCACTTAGTCCAACCCACTAATTTTGTGGGTAAGGAAGTCGCGGCCCAGAGAGGGGTCACCCAGAGAGTTAGGGGTAAAGCCGTGACCCCAGCCTGGGGCTCACCGGACTTTGTATGTTCCTTTCAGCCCAGGTCTAGACCTGGAGAGGGCACAGCTCAGTGCCGTTTTGTTTGGCTCAGTCTTTACTTTTTTAGTTTATGTCTCAAACGATTTAAGCCAAACTAAACCCATATAAAATTAAAACAGCTCCCCATCCAGCAAACCAACAAGCCACCTAATGAAACCACAATAATATTATTTTTTCCAGGATTCTTATTTCTTGAGAGGGAAAGTACTTCTTATGTCTCCTCCTCCTCCTTTAAATAACATTTTCAAAAAATTTACATGTCATATATTTAAATATAAAAAGAAAAAAATCAAACTTGTCCATAACCCGTCTGTCTAGATAATGTTAGCGAACATTCAAAAATGAAAATGATGCCGACAGATAACATTTATTGATCGCTCACTATGTGCCACTTTACTGTGCTATCTCATTTAATCCTCACAATGTCCTTAAGAGGCAGGCACCATTTTTATTCCCATTTTACAAATGAGATGAGGAATCTGAGGCACAGAGGAGTCAAGCAACTTTCCCACAATCATCCAGCCAGCAAGTGGCAGAGCTGGGATTCTAACCAAAGTCCTGTGGCTCTGGAACCCAGGCTTTTAACCAGTATCCCCTACAACCACAGAAGGTGGATTATTTAGCCAGTGCTAAGGTCTTACTTGAATTTTAAGTTTGTTTTTTTTTTCTTCCCCAAACTTTATTATGCATCCCATTGTTTCCACGAGCGTATAATCTCACCCAAGTAGGAATTAGGCCTCATTAAAATCAGCTGCTGTAAACAGCCAGCTTTGTTAGAAGAGTCATTGTGGAATCAATTTGGCTGTATCGCTTTTGACTTTGTTATGAAGTTCAGTTTGGGCTGGGGGTGTATCAGACTTCAAAACATCTGGTCAGGTCATTTAAGAACCTTCCCGAGACTTCACAACCCCTTAAGACTTCCTTTCAAATTCAGAGATTTCCTCTGTTGCCACACTTCTACAAATGTTTTGGGAAACAATGCTTTATTCATTTGAGAAAGTATATAGAAGACCACATTAATCTGGTATCAGCAGGAATAAGATGATTCACTAAATAAAATTTCAAGATAACTAATCCTTAGACTTTTAAGAGCTGGAATTTTTTCTTAGTAATTTTTGATAGTTACACATCTTTTTTTTAAAAAACAAAGCAAAATTATTTCTTGATACCCACAGGTATGATTACAATCATTATTAACAGCATACTATGTGTACTAGTGGGAGTCTCTGGGAAAATGCTCTTTTGAGATCTGGGACTCTAACAAATACCACTTTGTTATGTCCCCTAAATTAGTTGCTGTCCTTAGATCTTCAGATACGAGCAGGACGATAAAACTTGATGGTGATGCAGTCATTTGCATGCAGATGTTATGCGTGCATTTTGATAGTGTGATCGGCTGTTAGGATTAAGAGTTGAGAGCATTGATGAACTGCTGACGGGAGCCAAGCCGCCGCTTTCTGCAAGAAGCATGATTAGGCCCAGTGAACCTCCCCTCAAGAGAAAGTCCCACAGCTCTCTCTGTGGCAACCAAAAAGCACAGGACATCTCTCCTGGCCTGTGTCATTGCCATGACGTCTGTGCAACCGCTGAAAAAATCGCTGTCCTCACCCGGACTGATGACGCTGACGTGGATCCTTCAGGCCCCCCTGCCAGCCAGGACATTGCAAAACCCTGCCTGCTCCCACCCCCCACCCCCTTAGAGACATCTGGATGGTTTCTATGTTTCCACTGTTACAAACAGGACTGCCATGGACATCTTGGGTGTACGTGACCCTTTGTGCACACAAGCAAGAGCTTCTCTGCGACAGGCATCTAGAGTAAAACTGCTGGACATTTCACTCAGTACTGCCGAATTTCTCTCCAAAGTGACTGCACCAACTTCCTGCTGTTCTCAGCAACACTTGGTCTTATTAGCCCTTTTATTTTTCGCCTTTACTTTGTGTTTTGTCTTTTGTCAAACCGATGTTCTTAACATCATAATTCAACTTATGAGCAAAAGAAACATTCCGTCTATTTCCACCAGGCAAGAAGAAAGTTACGTTTTACATGACCGCTGGAGGCCTTGTCACCATTTAGTTGCTTAAAAATTGGTGTTTAGACTTTGAGATGTCTGCCAAGACACAGAAAGCTAAATCATGCCCGAGGCCCCAGGACTCTGGAAGCTGTTCCTTCCTTCCTTCCTCCCCAGTCCAAGTCATGGTCACAACATTGCTGACCCCCAAAGAGGCAAAAGGGGCAGGGTCTGGGCTTTCCGTACCTGCTGTGAGACCTGGGTCATCGGGTTTTCCCATCCTGCCCATCTACTTCTGTGAACCCCGTATTTGTGCAGGTTCTCCTTGTTTCTCACCAGGATTACTGCAGGGGCCCCCCAGCTGGGTCTCTTGTATCTGTTACTCGGGCCAAAGTACCATTTACCATCCTCCACTGCGATTGTCTCCCTCCCTCATCAAGAACCGTGGATTCAGGGCCTTTGAACAACTGCCTTCTTCCTTCCTTCTCTCCTTTCCAGCCCCATCCCTGATCTCACTGATCCAGACATTTGACCAGCTCCTGCCCATGTGCTTGTTTCATGCTTTTTGCCTCTGAGCCTTTTCCCTTTTCCTTTTCTCCACCCTCCTCTCATCTGTTCCTGTCTACTGGACCTCAAAAGACCTTGGTTCTCATCCCAATCTGGCCTTCTCATGCCATGTGATCCTTGGCAAATCTCTCCACCTCTCTGGGCCCCACATGTGCGTCTACAACGAGGAGTTGGATTGGGTCAGCACTCCAAACCGAAGCACAGGGTACAGAACTGAGGAAAAACGATGTATGCACTTTGCTGGCATATTAAATAATGCCTAAGAATATTCTTCCCAACCCTATAGAAATATGGATGCTTTTATTTATTGCTGAAACACATTGTCCTCTCTGTCCAGCTTTCATTTCTCCACTGAGGATAGAGACAATGGAATGAGAAGTACTTTGCGTTTCTCTTTGTTATAAGGACTACACCACAGGTGAGATGGCACATAGAAAATGACACCAGGCCCTGGGTTTGGAGGCAAAAGGGAGCACTGGGGACTATGGTGAATTGGGGAGCTGAGCATACACAAGGCTAAGGGAAGATACCGTTGCACAGCCCAGTTTTGGCATATCTTGCTTTCCCCCATCTCCAGCAGAAATTGGAAAATTTAGGTTTTTAATACAAAATCTCCAATATTTGTGTTTTATTTTAAAAAGACACACAACATATTGGCATCTAATTCAACCCTAAGTTAAAAACAAAAATCACTATATTAGTGAGCACTGTTCAGGTCTAACAAAAGGGACACAGGGGCCATATTTGGCTGTGGGGCCTCAGTTTGCTTCCTCAGGATTCCCTGGCCCCTACAAGAATCTTGAAGTGTCTCCAGTTCATAAATCATTATGACTTATCATGACTTTACCCTATGACTTTTCAGCACTTACGGATTTGATATGTACTCGCCTAGCAATCATCATGTCATGCATTGCTTTGCCATTTCTCTAAGGGTTCCATCTTTGTCCTTTATCTCATTAACTGGATTGGATGCTGCTTGAGGCCAAGCCAGCGAGGTCCCAGTGACGACGGCTGGATGGAGAAGCCGCGGCCTCTGCTTGCTAGGAAAGAAGACAGGCTGGTGCGTAGCTGAGCCCGGGCAGAAGGGGACGAGGGATACAGATGAGTGATATGCCCAAGAGCACAGAGCACTTGACCTCCTCTAAGTGCCTTCAAGCCACCCAGTGGTTCTGCCCATCTGTTCTGCACCTCCCAGGGCCCAGCTCCATCGTCCCTCATGTGGAGTCATTGCAGAAACCCCCCAACTGACCCACCCACAGCTACTCTGGTTCTCCCGGCCCAGGCCCTTGAAATCACTACAGCCAGAGACCTGATTATGTGACCCTGGCTTCTCTAAACTTTTTTTTTTTTTTTTTAATATAGTAGGGCTCCATCTTTATTGTTTTCTGTATACTAAGCCAGTTTCCCAATAATACAATAATATCTACCAACCAGCCTCCTTTCTCCACTGGGTTTTTTGTTTTTTAAATTAAATTCAGTTTTATTGAGATATATTCACATACCATACAATCATCCATGGTGTACAATCAGCCGTTCACAGTACCATCATATAGTTATGCATTCATCACCACAATCTATTTCTGAACATTTTCCTTACACCAGAAAGAATCAGAATCAGAATTAAAAAAAAATAATAAAAAAAGAACACCCAAATCACCCCTCCCATCCTACCCTATTTTTCATTTAGTTTTTGTCCCCATTTTTCTATTCATTCAACCATACGCTGGATAAAGGGAGTGTGATCCACAACGCTTTCACAATCACACTGTCACCCCTTGTAAGCTACATTGTTATACAATCGTCTTCAAGAATCAAGGCTACTTGGTTGGAGTTTGATAGTTTCAGGTATTTCCTTCTAGCTATTCCAATATATTAAAACCTAAAAAGTGTCAAACTTTATTTCATTTTGCATTCCCCTTTTGGTCAAGAAGTGTTCTCAATCCCACGGCGTCGGGTCCAGATTCATCCCTGGGAGTCATATCCTGCATTTCCAGGGAGATTTACACCCCTGGGAGTCAGGTCCCATGTAGGGGGGAGGGCAGTGATTTCGCCTGCCAAGTTGGCTTAGTTAGAGAGAGAGAGGGCCACATCTGAGCAACAAAGAGGCACTTAGGGGGAGACTCTTAGGCACAATTATAAGCAGGTTTAGCCTTTTCTTTGTAGTAATGAACTTCACAAGGGCAAGCCCCAAGATAGAGGGCTCGGCAAACCAAGCCATCCGTCCTCAATGTTTGTGGCTTCTCTAAACTTTTTAATGGCTTCTCACTGCTCTTTGGATGAAGTCCTAAATCCTGGGCCGGCCTAACAGGACCAGCATGGTTTGACCTTACAACCTCTCCAGCCCCATTTCCTCTTCCCCCTTGTCTTTTCTGCTCCTTGCATTTCAGTTTCTCAAATAAGCTCTTTTCTCTCCATCTCTGGGCCTTTGCACATACTAGTCCTTCTGTTTAGACTCCTCCCTGCTTCCCTTTCCCTGGTAAAATCTGTCTCATCTTTCGGGTCTCAGCATGAGTGTTGCCTCCTTGGGGAAGCCTTTCTGGAGCCCCCAGGCTAGGGCCGGTTCCACTGTGGCCCGTGGGACTCCAAGCTTCATGGGAACAGGGGTTTAGTCTGTCGTCTCCACACCTGTATTTCCAGCAGATTGCACAATGCCTGGCAGGGCATAGGCACTTAATAAATGTTTGTTCAGTGAAAGAATAAAGACAGAATAAAGAACTGAGAAAATGGTGTGATTTTAGGAGCACCTAGTAAGTCCCTCGCTCCTCTATCAGAAGATATGGCCTTTTAATTTTATAGTAAGAAATATGTTTAAAATGCAAATTGTCCCAGGAGAGAAAAAAAGCATCCTTCTATATCTCTTCCTTTGAGTAGAGTGTAAGAGGAGGCAGGGTGAATTCTTGGGAGAGTAGACTGCAGTCTGTGCCTGACAACTTTTTGTTCCACCGCAACATCACGTACCAAATGGAGAGGTGTGATAGATATTAAGAAAAGCATTTTAATTTTGAGCATGTGACATCTGGAAGGCGTCTGCTCTCTGGTACCTTCTTACCCCGAGTGTGGTCCGTGATGCAGCAGCACTGGCCTTCCCTAGGAGTTCGTTAGAAAAGCAGAATGTGAGCTTCCTGTGGACAGCCACTTTATCTCACTCACTTTTGTATTCCCAGTGCCTAGATGGGTATTCCCAATGGAAGGTGTTCAATAAATATTGGAGTGAATGGTCACTTGAAGGAAGGAACGCCAGAATGAAAGGAGGTTTGAATGAGCAAACATTTGAGATGAAGGAAAAATGGATGAATGTTTGAATCATCAAACATGTGATCATGCCTTCATAGGTAAAACAGAAGCATCAACTGTGTCACCCCATTCATATGTTGGGAACAGAGCCCAGGGGAGGGGCTGGGGATACCTCCATCACTGAAGAGGAAATGCAATGACCCTTGAAAGGCAAATGAAGATACGTATGTATTATTCTAGGCACTGTTTAAAGAAATCTACTTATATTAACTCACTTTACTTTCCGTAACAATCCAATGAAGAACTATGATCACCCTTATTTTGCAGATAAGGAAACCGAGGCCCTGAGAGGTTAATTTCACCCAAGGTCACAGTTAAGTTAGTCAGTGGCAGAGCTGGGATACAAACCCACGCAGTTAGACTCCCCCCCCAAGCACATGATTGCAAGCTCTACAGGACACAGCCTCTTCTGAACTTGCTAATAATGGAGGAATGCAGTCATTCATTCTGCAGAGCTGTAAGCTTTTATCACAAAGGAGGCCCTCTGTGTTTATGCTAGGGACTGCCAGGGACCAAAGGGCAAAAATAGCCATCCCTTACTCTCTGCAGAATGGTTTACAAAGCGCTTCCTTGATGGTCCAATGATCTTGGTTACACATGCAGAGAAGGGAAGCCCAGAGAACTCACATGCCTTTTTCAAGGCCCTGCAATTAGAACCAGAAAAAGTTAGAACCTGAATCAGGTGTTCTGACCCCCGGCCCAGTATAATTTCTACCTCAATACGCTTACTTGAAAAACCAAAGGAGATCAGAAATACTGACATATAATATAAATATAACAAGATAGAAATGAGTTATGCACATGGAACATATATAAAATACCATGGGTAGATGCAGATAACAATATTGTAACACATTACAGACCACCACCACCGTTCTTAGCTTTCTTGCAGAGGAGGGGGAGCAAGTCATTTCAAAAGGGTGAATTAAACAGGCCTTGCAAAATGCACCGCTAAACTGGCCTTGGTTTCTCTTCAGAACAACGTAATATCCTGCACCTCGTCATTTTATGTAGGAAGCCCTGTCTCCCAGTTTATGAAAATAATTTGGGGTCCACAGTCTCCCCCCTTGTGGATTAACTCGCCCACTGGAAAGGTTACCCTTACGTAAGGAACTCTCATTAAAATGCTCATTTAGCGGCATGGATGAGTTTATCCTTCGGAGGAGAGCAGGCGGGGCCTGCAATGACTTGGTCTCCTGGTGTTCATAAGGCATTGATCAACCCTCACCTGCCAGAAATCATTAGCAAACGGATTGCTATTTTCCGATAGTTTTGTAAGGAGTTGAAAGGAGGGTAAGTTTTAGTAAATAATTATCGGCTGCTTTCCCGAGGGGGAGAACCGATTGGAGCGGCTCCGAAACGCCACATTGGTTTACTGTTTAGTGCGTGTATTTAGGGAGGAATGGAAATTGCATTCCAAGCAGCTAATTATAGGATAAGCGCGCCTATTTAACGAGGCAGCAAGCATGTCAGTTCCGCACCGAGCTAGAGCGTTATATACATTTTCTGTTCTCTAGATAATTAACAGGATCAAAATATTACTGTCAGAGGCAAGGGGTAAATTAACACATTATCTTAATTTTCTTTTCTACTCAGGTACAAGGCATTACCATTTCAAAAAGGGCTCCTCTAATACACTGGAATTTTAAACTGCAATTCCTGAACATGACGTTAATCCCTTTCCAAACTTTGATCTACTGTTGTGATACCTTTGGACCTGGGTTTCTCTTTTTTCGCTTTTGAACTGTTTAAAATGGTTTCAGAGGGTACAGTGGCACACTGGAGGCAGTTCGTACAGCCTCACAAGGGCCGATGGCTAAATTTTCAGGAATTTTGTCGACTGGGTTAGACAAGGCTATTATTGAAAAGTAAATTTTATAAACTTACAATTAAAGAAATTATATCAAAACAAAGGTAATAAATGCTTGAAACTCATCATTTCCTAATTATTTTTTGACATTTTAACTATTCTCTTTGTTCTCGAGGTTGTGTTGATTATATTCATAAGATGGAAGTGCTATATGAAAGCTAGTTCCTGTCTGTTCCAACTTCCCATCCTAACATCACATTGTTAGCTTGAAATCAGCTAGGTACATTGACACCACAGAAATTGGCAAATGGTACAAATCAGGGCTTTGCTGAATGTGTGAACCGGATATCTATTTTTGTAAATAAAGTTTATTGGAACATAGCCACATCCATTCATTTATGTATTTGTTGTCTATGATTGCTTTTGTGCTAGAACAGTAAAATTGAGTAGTTCTGACAGAGGCTAGATGACCGAAAAGCCTAAAAGCCTTATTTACTATCTGGTTCTTTATAGAAAAGTTGCTGACCCCTAGATTAAGAAAGTGCTGGAGAAAACATTGATAGTGCAGGTGAAATGGATAAGTGTGTCATATATGTAGCTATTAGTGAACAGTTCAAGTAACTAAAGAGGCCAGGAATATCTGTCTCCAGGCAGGGCTGCAACTAGTTCAAATGATGTCATTGGATCACTCAGCTTTGCTTTCTTCTGAATTAACTTTATCTTCAAGTAGGCTTTTCCAGGATGTGACAAAATGTTTCTCAAGGTCCCTGCCTACAATCCTAGCTATAGTTTAGTAACTCCAGCTGGGAGAACACCACTTTCACAATTTGCAGTGCCAAAAGCCCTGTGTTGTATTAACCTGCTATGGGTCACGTGCCCGTGTAAGAACATTTCACAGAGATGGAGAGCCCTGATTGGCTAAGACCTAACACACAGGCCCATCCTTGGAGCCGGGGGTTAGACACAGCATCATCCACTCCTGAATGCCCTAACAAAGGAGGAGGGATTGTGGCTATCCAAAAGAAAATCAGATATTCACTGTAAATGGCATCAAAACCCTTACTGTGCAAAGAGGCATCCATAGGCCAGCAGCTTATGTCAAGAGTGGTCCATGGGCCAACAGTTAGGGCATCCCAGATCAACTGAACCAGAATTTGTATTTTGACATGCTCTCCAGGGGATCTGTATTCACATTATGGCTTGAGAAATTCTGCTCTGGGCCAAACGGTCCATCCTGCAGGAAACCAAGGTTCAGAAGTTTCCATGACTTGTCCATTGTCACCCAGGTTAAGTACTAATACAGTTCCAACCTGAACATCAGCCCACTGTTCTCTCCGCTACCCTAGCACACCTGCCAACCCATTACCCCCTCAGCAAAATTGCTATGGGTGCGCTCATTGACCTCTTCTGCCAAAGCTGTCTTGAATTCTACACCCTGTTAGGAAAGTGATGTTAAAGTAAGACCAGACTCCCGCCCCTCCTCAAAAAACAAATTCCCAGTGTTTCAACAAAAAGCCTGTCTTTGGCTTTCCATTGGGAAGAAATACAAAGTTAAACCTCAATCTGTTATTTACACACACATTATGGGTATTACATTAGCCCTCCGACACAAGGTGTTCTGTTTCCTTTGTGTTGGGCTAACTCTAAATCATCCTGTTTATATTCTTCAGCATCACCACCACCATCATCGCAACAACAACAACAACAACGACAACAACAACAATGATAATAATAAATATATTTTTGAAAAGCCAACAGTGCTCTTTATCATCCTTGGGCCTGGGGTGGAAATGCACAAATGTTAGGCTTCTCCCATATTTCCTTGCTTGTTGACATCGGGAATGACACACATGGTTAACAGATTTTGCACATGTTTTTCTCCTTGGCTGACATCTTCCCACTCAATCAGAGTGAAGTCTGTGATCAGGGAGAGTGTCGATTGACTGCTTAGAAGGCATGAGCCATCATGAAAACACAGGAGTGACAGCTGATATAAATATCCTGACACTTTTCTCTTATTCTTCCCCTCCCTTAAATTCCCATTTTTATTTTTTCTTTGAGCTTAAAATTAATATTTTCTTTGTGGACATGTAATATCCCGGCCTGCCTCAGAGCTCATTCAAGCAGCTTGTTAGCATTTCCTACTTAATTGGATCTCTTTCGCCCTAAGCCATGTGGAATTCTCCTGCCATGGGTTTCCAATCAACCTAATATCAAAAAATAAGAAAAAAAGACCACCTCCCCAATTTATGTAGTGTAACATATTCTTTCCTATAGTAGAATATCCACAAAGATTCAGGCTTAGGCTAATGTTATTTTGGGGGCCAGGTCTACAAAGTTCCAATTATTTGGGCAATTTGGGCAAATAAACCCTCTCTCATTTGTCCGAATTAGTTGGCTAATTACAGCTGTTTGGTTCTGACCTGGAGGGGTTTTGGCTGCTTCCAAGGTACAGGGAAATAAATGATGTTGTTTCCTTTGGAACAGCATTAAAGCTGGAAAGATTTTAATATGAACTGTTTTCCCACTGATAACATTTAACTTTCTGGACACTCTGGAGTGGAAGGAAGATTATACTATGTTGACAGAGGTGAAATTATTTTTTTAGTCTGTGTTCTCAGAAATCTGTCATAATTGGGTAGTACATATTTCCAAAAACTGCTTCAGCAACTAAAGGCGATTGTTGAAATAATTCTCTTTTAGTCATTTGGATAAGTCTAACTGGCAGCAGACTGACCCCAAGCTCTGTCAAAATCCACCCAAGATCTTCAAGGATCCGACATTCTTTCCAGTCTGTGTTGGTCCTTGGAATGGGATTGGCTGAGACACCTTTCCTTTCTCAGGACTATGCTTTTTCACAGGGATAGATCATTTCCATCTTCTACCTTCATTCTCTTACCTACTTCAGCCCAAGATTATGCTAAGCATTTGTTTCTGAATGGCGCCAGGGTCAGTGACTTCCAGGGAACCTGTTTACTAAAAGATAGAGGCTTGGATCCTTTCTGAAAATGTGTTTCCTAGTCTTAGCCACTCCCTCTGAGAATCCAAGGAGGCTGCCTGACTGCATTCCCTGATACCTAGAGTGTTACAAATCCCAAGATCAGCCCTTGCCAGGGAAATTCTTAACCACCACCCTCCCCCCAACCTCAGTCCCAGCATACTCTGACAAGTATCATCTTTAGTTGGAAGCTACTGAACTAGGTCAAGAGTCAAGAACTCTGCCTTCAAATCTGGCTCTGACTTGTGTTGCTCTTGTCTTGCTGTTGTTCATCCTTGGGGAAAGTGCATTCACTTCTCCAGGCCTCAGTTTCCCTATTTATAAAATGGAAGGCATGGACTAAGTTTTGAGTTGAATGCAAACTCAAAAGAGTAATCCATTTCGAGAGAGGATTATCATACACCAACATTTAGAATCTAGCTTTTCCCTTCTCTGAAAAGATGCTAGTTATTTTGCACCAGTAAAAAAAAACAGCAAAATAATGACTGGTCTTATAAAAACAGCAGTGTAGTTGTTGCCTAGAGCATACATAAAGCTGCTGCACCTTCCCTCTGCAATGAATGTTTTTATCTCTGCTCCTGTGAATGTCTAAACAGTTCTAAGAGAAAATTTCAACTCTAGTCCTCCCCTTTGTGGGCCAATCTTTTGAACTGCAAATATATGAGCAGAGTCTATTTATGCATTCAACTTCTCTTGTACGTGTTTGTTTGACTGGTAAGATAGAAGGTAAGGGACTATTTACAGATATCTGTGAGAATAATATAAGTACACAAGGGGGCCAGGAATAATAGGTTAACATCACAGAAGATGTAGGCTTGGTATAAACTTCCCAGCAGTTTGCATGATTCAATTATGACATAGGGTCCCCAAGGGCTTTGATCATCTGCACTCAAGACGTTTTCAACTTCCTCAGATTTTTGAAAAATCTCTTAGCAGGAGGATAGGCTGCTGAATTTGGGCTCTTTTCTGCATTAATTTCCTCCTTTTTTTTTTTCTCCAGTTGCTAATTTCTTTGAATAATCATTACGATGATGTGTAACAAAAGATCCATTCAGGATTTCCGAATAACAATGGCATATATGTGTTTAGTAGAGTGTTCTGTAAGCCTAATTCAATATTATTGGCTTCTACATGAAGAGAAAATATTTAACTTATTGCTCATGACTCAGAAGTGTGTGTAACTTTCTTATCACTGTCTCAGTCTTTCAAATACTTCATTTTCTTTCTTTTTTCTATGTTTTTGGTTAAATGTTTTAAAGTAAAATAAAATGCAGATTTAAAACACACACCAACAATGTTTAAAGAGTTATTGCAATGTAAATATCCTGTGATCACTACCCAGATCAATAAATATAACTTTGCCGGTCACCCCAGAAGACCTTTTTTGTGCCCCATTCCAACCACAACCTCCTTCCTCCCCACTATCCAGACTTTTGCAATCATCACTTCCTTGTATTTCTTTATAATTCTCACTAGTCAAGTTGACATCCCTAGAAACTAAAGTTTGGTTTTGCCATTTTTAAAGAAATTTTGTTTTTAACTTCTCTTGTAACCTATAGATTTGCCCTCCATCCTTTTCTTTTCCTTAACATTTTTCATTGAAGAATCTAGGATGTTTGACCTTAGGGATCCCCATAGGCTGAGTTTTGCTGCTTACATGTGCGGAATGCCATTCACTGTGGATGTCTACCCACTGTTTTGTTCTGCAGTTGGACTGAGAGGCTGCTTTGGACTTTTGTTTAATCTCAATGGAAGGATATAGTTGTTCTTTTATCAGGAGGACCGTGAGTGTGGTTGTCCCTCTTTTGTGATATTGGCAGCCATAAACTTTCAATGGTTAGATCCTTTAATTTATTTGAGTTTGCAAAATGGTAATTTTTTTTTTAATTCAGTTTTATTGAGATAGATTCACATACCATACAGTCATCTATGGTGTACAATCAGCTGTTCACAGTACCATCTTATAGTTGTGCATTCATCACCCCAATCTATTTTTGAACATTTTCTTACACCAGAAAGAATCAGAATAAGAATAAAAAATAGAAATAAAAAAAGAATACCCAAATCACCCCCCCATCCCACCCTATTTTTCATCTAGGTTTTGTCCCCATTTTTCTACTCATCCATCCATATACTGGATAAAGGGAGTGTGATCCACAAGGTTTTCACAATCACACTGTCACCCCTTGTAAGCTACATTGTTATACAATCATCTTCAAGAGTCAAGGCTACTGGGTTGTAGTTTGATAGTTTCAGGTATTTACTTCTAGCTGTTCTAATATATTAAAACGTAAAAAGTGTTATCTATGTAGTGCGTAAGAATGCCCACCAGAGTGACCTCTCGACTTCATTTGAAATCTCTCAGCCACTGAAGCTTTATTTCGTTTCATTTTGCATGCCCCTTTTGGTCAAGAAGATGTTCTGAATCCTATGATGCCGGGTCCACATTCATCCCTGGGAGTCATATCCTGCATTTCCAGGGAGATTTACTCCCCTGGGAGTCAGCTCCCTCATAGGGGGGAGGGCAGTGAGATCACCTGCCAAGGTGGCTTAGTTAGAGAGAGAGAGGGCCATATCTGAGCAACAAAGAGGCACTCAGGGGGAGAATCTTAGGCACAATTATAAGCAGGTTTAGCCCCCCCTTGCAGCAACAAGTTTCATAGGGGCCAGCCCCAAGGCAGAGGGATCAGCACATCAAGCTGTCAGTCCCCAGTGTTTGTGAGAACATCAGCAATGATCCACGTGAGGAAGTCCAACACCTCTGCATTCTCCCCCAGCTCTTCAGGGGGGCCCAAAATGTATATTTTTGTTCTTCACCCAAATTACTTTAGGATGTGTTGCTATTTCATTCTAATCTATACAGACCTACCATCGCTCACTTCCTATTCAAAGTTCCATGTAATTGTAGTGGTTGAACAAACTGACTATAGAAGTTAGATTGTTTAGAAAATATAGATCCTACACCAAATAAACATCTCTTCCCTTGGTCTCACATGGAAGTTGATGTTTGAACACAGTCAGTTTCAACCTTTACCCTTTGGCCCAATTTGCTCTAGTCTTAACCAGATCTGCATTATTTATATCTCTAATTGAAGTCTGGGCTTTATTTCAGCTTTTTTTTTTTTTTTTTTTTTTTTTAACAGTTGCTGTATGCGTTAATACTGATATTCATATCTGCCGAGCTCTAGCTCTGAGTTTCAGGTGTAACACAGATACCCAATGTTCCAGAGACCAATCAGGTCATACATTTTTTTTTAATATTCATTTTATTGAGATATATTCACATACCACGCAGTCATACAAGACAAATCGAACATTCGATTGTTCACAGTATCATTACATAGTTGTACATTCATCACCAAAATCAATTCCTGACACCTTCATTACCACACACACAAAAATAACAAGAATAATAAAGTGAAAAAGAGCAATTGAAGTAAAAAAGAATACTGGGTGCCTTTGTCTGTTTGTTTGTTTGTTTCCCTCCCCTATTTTTCTACTCATCCATCCATAGACTAGACAAAGGGGAGTGTGGTCCTTATGGCTTTCCCAATCCCATTGTCACCCCTCATAAGCTACATTTTTATACAATTGTCTTCAAGATTCATGGTTTCTGGGTTGTAGTTTGATAGTTTCAGGTATCTACCACCAGCTACCCCAATTCATTAGAACCTAAAAAGGGTTGTCTATATTGTGCGTAAGAGTGCCCACCAGAGTGACCTCTCAGCTCCTTTTGGAATCTCTCTGCCACTGAAGCTTATTTCATTTCCTTTCACATCCCCCTTTTGGTCAGGAAGATGTTCTCCATCCCACAATGCTGGGTCTACATTCCTCCCCGGGAGTCATATTCCACGTTGCCAGGGAGATTCACTCCCCTGGGTGTCTGATCCCACGTAGGGGGGAGGGCAATGATTTCACCTTTCAAGTCGGCTTAGCTAGAGAGAGAGTCAGGTTATACACTAAGTGATCAGCATCTCAAAGTTTGGAGATGGCCATTACAATTCAGGAATAGATTTGACTGCTGTAAGAGCTTACAATCTAGGGACCATTACAATAATCATTCCCCCCTTAGACTGTGTTCTAAGATTCAATTCTGAGTTTACACATTGTAGTTAGTCCATATTGGTGAGGCACTATAGTGTTTGCCTTTATTTCTGATGTGCTTCACTCAAAATGCTGTCTACAGGATCCATTCACCTCGTAGTGTGTCTCACGGCTTCACTCCTTCTTGTAGTTGCTCAATATTCCATTGTATGCACACACCACAGTTCACCGTTCTGTTCCTCAGTCTATGTATCCTTAGGCCACCTCCACCCATTGCAAATCAAGAATACTGCCTCTGTAAACACCAGTGTGCAAATGTCGAAATGGTAATATTTTAATTCAAACAGTTTTTTATTTAGTAGAAATACTATTATTATAAAGAGATGTTCCCCTCAACTATATTTGATTGTCCAGTGGAATGGTTTATATATGGAAGGTGATATAACAGCTTAATTCTTCCCCTATGTTTATTAATTTTCAAGATAGTGAATTAGTTTCCAAAGGTGATCAATTAGCTTTCTTTAAAAATGTCATTATGAATTGTCACAAAAAGAAAGGAAAGAGAAGAAACACAGAAATTGAGTGCAAAAAAATGAAAGAAAGGAATAAATACTTAAATATAAATCTAATAAAATATGTACAGGATTTGTATGCATTGATGAAAGATATCAAAGAAGATCTAAATAAACGGAGAGATATTTCATATTTGTGGATTGGAAGACAGTATTATCAATTTCTTGCCAATTTTGATCTCTATATTCAACACAATCCCAATCAAAATCTCAGCAAGCTATTTTGTAAATGTCAAAAACTGATTCTAAAACTTGAATGGAAGACAAAAAGACCTAGAATAACTAACACGATACTGAAGAACAAAGTTGGAGGATGTTCCGGTTTGCTAATGCTGCCATCACGCAAAATACCGGAAATGGATTGCCTTTTATGAAGGAGATTTATTCGGCTACAAATTTATCATTCTACCACCATAAAAGAGTCCAAACTAAGACATCAATAAGAGGATAGCTTTACTAAAGAAAGGCCAATGGCATCCAGAACATCTCTGTTAGCTAAGAAGGCACATGGCTGGCATCTGCTGACACTTTGCTCCTGGGTTCTGGTTTCAAAATGGCTTTCTCCAAAATGTCTCTGGGCTTGTCTCTCTTAGCTTCTCCAGAGCAAACTCTGGGTCAGCATCTCCAAACACTGCCAAGCATCTCCAAGTGTCAAAGTCAGTGTCAGCTCTTAGCTTCTCTCCAAAATGTCCCTTTCAGCTGCTCTGAGCTCCTTCTGTCTGTGAGCTCTTATAGGAGTCCAGTGATTTAATTAAGACCCTACCCTGAGTGGGCACGCTCCACATCTCCAGGGAAATAATTCAATCAAATGTTTCCACCCTAATCAACAGACTAATCGGTCTGCCCCCACAAGATTGTAATAAAGAATATGGCTTTTGTGGGGACATAATATATCAAACTGGCACAGAGGACATATATTACCCAATTCCAAAACTTAAGACAAAGCTACAGCAATCTAGATAGAATAGCAAAAGAATAGACACATAAATCACTGGAACAGAATAGAGAGCCCAGAAACAGACCCATACAATTATAATCAACTGATTTTTGACAAAGGTGCAAAGGCAATTCAATGGAGAAAGGACAGTCTTTTCTGCAAATGATGCTGGAACATTTCAACTTTCATATGAAAAAAAAATATGAACCTAGACAAGTTACACAAAAATTAATTCAAAATGGATGGATCATAGACCTAAATGTAAAACATGAAACTACAAAACTTTGGAAGGAAACATAGAAGAAAATTTATGGACCTTGGACTTTGTGATGAGATTTAGAAAAAAAATACCAAAAGCACAATCGTGAAAGAAAAATAATCAGTTGGACTTTATTAAAATAGAAACTTCTGCTCTGTGAGAACATTGTTAAGAGAATGAAAAGGCAAGACATATACTAGGTGAAACGATTTACATAACATCTATCTGGTAAGGGACTTGTATCCAAAATATACAAAGAACTCTTACAACTTGACAATAAAAAACAAAGACTCAATTACAAAATGGGCAAAAGATCTGAATAGACATTGTACCAAAGAAGTTATACAGATGGCATATAAGCATATGAAAAGATGCTCATCTTCATTTGGCATCATGGATAGAAACTGCTATATACCTATTAGAATGGTTAAAACAAAAAAAACTGAAAATACTGATTGCTGGCAAGCATGTGTAGCAACAGACACCATCATTCATTGGTGGTGGGAATGCAAAATGGTACAGCTACTTTGGAAGACAGTCTGGCAGTTTATTACAAGGCTACACATAGTGTTATCATGAGATCTAGCAATCATGCTCCTAGGTATTTGCCCAACTGATCTGAAAACTTATGTATATACAAAACCTGCACATAAATGTTTATAGAAGTTTTATTCATAATCACTAAAACCAGGGAGTAACTAAGATGTCCTTCAAAAGGTGAATGGATAATCAATGGTGGCTTACTGTTGGAGTGGAAGGTTGTAGTTAAGTAAGAGAAGAAGGTTAGAATGGTCCATTTGGTAACGGACTAGAGTTGATAGGTTAATACGAACTTGTTTATCATGATAAAAACATCAGGCAAAGCCCAACTGAGGAACACTCTACGAAATAACTGACTAGTGTTCCTCAAACTGTCAAGGTCATCAAAAGCCAAGAGGAATCTAAGGAGACATGATGGAGGGGATCTTGGAATAGAAAAAGGACATCGTCACACCCAGCTTAGCTCTAGAACCAAGAACACGCCAGGCACGGAGATAGACACGAGTTTAATAGGAGTTCCTTACAGGAGATGGCTTGTTCCACGGTGGTTGTGCGCCAGGAAAGACCGAAGTTAGCTCTCCACAAAAGCAGGGAGTGCCAGGGGGAAGTTTATAAGGGTTAGGACAAGGAAGGTGTGAGAACAGAGTTTCAGCAGGGTCTTGTGACACAAGGGTGTGGAGATTGTTATCAACAGTGATCTGGGGAGGGGCGTTTCAATGCTTTGTTAACAATGCATTTTTTCCTCCCTTGGGGGGGTCTGATGACTTTTAACATCTGTCCCAGTCAAGTAGGTGGCTATGTGAAAACTATGGAGAGGAGGGGGCCTGGACCCTGGATCCCCACAATCCACCCCCACGCAGCAGACTACATTGACTATAGGACAGACATTACATCCATAGACAACAGAACGCTAGAAGTCCCCCCGACAGAGATAACAAATTCACAAAAATGCTGCCATGGCCAAGAAAGGGAATTAAATCCTTTGGACAAGGAGACTACTGATAATTGCTAAATTCTGCAAGGCCAGTAGGATATCCCATGCAGTCCAATTTGCAGGGGTCACACACACACAGTCCAAGAAAGGCCGATAGCACCTAAAGGTGGCAAATCCATGCAAACCCAACATTGGGTTCCATTGTGGGCATAAGTTACTACTGAGGCCCAGTGCAGGAAGGTGTTTGCTAGGTAAAAAGAAAGATGTCAATGGAAAACAATAAGGGGTAATTTCTGCTGATTTAACAATATACATGCTAGAGTTCCATTGGTTGGTAACAAATTACTAAGCAGAGGAACATTATGGGGAGGTTTTAAATACCAGACATTCTTCCTCTGCAAATCTTTTCTACCATTACATTAATTGTTAATCTGGGCATAAGAAGGGTCCACATAGTCATGCATAAGGTTCCCATGGGAATAGGAGGCCCCAGATTGGTGATAAAGATTTTGACAGGCATCTAGGTCTTATTACAATATTTTCAGTAACTCCTATTTCCCAGGGACTTAGGATTCCTAACCAATGCAGCTGCTATAGTCCAGTACCAAGGCCAATTGATCTTGCTTTCCCCATTTTGTATGGTGTGAGGCACACACAACAACAAATTATTACTATTTCCCCACATAGGCTGTAAAGTGGCTGGCCCTTTAACTTGGATTCTCTATGCTTGCATTGATCCCATTGTTAGCATTTCAATAGGATCTGGGGCTGCAGCTCTGGGTGTGGAGTTCAGTCAGGTTAGGGCCTGATGAGCCAATGCTTAGGTCTTTTTTTCACTGAAAGCAGTCCGCCATCACTGTCTATCTGTGTTGGTATGCCACACAGAGCTCTCACCCTTTCCAAACAGCTGATGGTTGCTGCTGATTTGCCTTCCCCACCAGAAAAGCTAGCAAAAGTTCTGTAGCCAGATCCATGGCAGTAAAAGCATACCATGAGAACAGAAGGTGACTGATACAGTCCGTATATCCCATCTGGTATGGTAGCCTATGTGGTTGATGCAGAGAGCACGAACGGCACTCTTTAGTGATGTCCACTAGCTGTTGGCAACAGTTACCTTTCCTCATTTGGTGGTCATCTCAGATGTCTTTCCACAATTCTTGTCATTTCAACAGCTACCTCAGGTGCAGCAACTTTAGCTTTAAATCCCCCAAAAGGACGCTGGTCAGAGAATCTCATGCGTTTTTGCTCAGAAGACTGGTATTAAAAATCCTGCACTGTGATTTAGAAGCTATGTCAGTAATCCACCCCTGGATAGGGATGGTCATTTTTAAGGTGACTGGGCATCTTTGCATCAGTCCCCCCAACTGCAATAAGGCATTATATGCAGCACACATTGCTTTTCCAGGGGGCTGTATCTCAGTTCTGCCCCTTGCCATGATGGTGGCCAAAGCCAAGGGGCATTCATTTAGAATGTTGACTCTGCCACAGACCCCACCCAAAGCCAACAACAGTGCTGGCTGCATCCAATTCACAGGGCAGGTCTGGATCTATGCCCCCCAGCAGTACTTGTGCCTGTGTTATTGCCCTTTTTGCCTTTTTAAATGCAGTCTATTGGAAGGTTTCCATTCCCTGAGATAGCCTTTCCAGGTCAAGACATACAAAGGTTTTACCATTTGCACTAAGTGAGGAACAAGGGTCTCCAATACCCCAATAATCCCAAGAAAGCCATTAGTTGCTTTGGTGTTTGTGGCACACGGAAGCATTGCAAGAGGGTTACTGGTTAGTGAAATAGGTTTACACTTGCAAGACTTTTCCACTTATCCAAGTCCTTTGCCACAAGACTGTGACAGATGGTCGGGCTATGTACATAGCCTTGAGGAAGCACAGTAAAGTCCATTGTGGGCCTCCCCAGGAGAAAGCAGATGCAGGCTGGCTTGATTTTCCTAGGGAGATACTAAAAAAAAAAAAAAAGCATTAACAAACATGTCCTATTACACAGCATTTTTTCTATGCCTACCATTTCCAATTTCCAGGCCTAGTAAAATAAAGAATTTTAAACTACACCTCCCCCATCTTTCTGCACCCAGCCCTTTCCCCATAGCTGTCTTAGGTGCTTAGGCCTTGGGGGCAGGGATAGGTGAGACAGAAAGAAAGAGGCTTATCTTGTTGAACTTGGATTTAAAAGTTTTAAAACAGGGCAGTGGGATTTGGGAGTTTCTGTGCCCTACTTTAATTATTTCCAATTATTAGATCTATTTCACTTAAAGCTGTAATCCAGACAATTGGGAAAGGTCTTTGCCTTTTCCAACATCGGCCTTCTGGCAGCCTTTTGCTGCCTAGGGGAAATTCCAAGGAGGGTTTCCTTTTAATGTCCAGGTTTGCTTACAGTAATTTCAGAACTAAAGCTTTGAGCCCTGATGCAAAGAGGGTTTTATTTTCTTTTGGGACTCCAGGGGTACTAATACATATATATAAAAGCACTTATTTATTTTTAAGCAATTCATATAGAGCTATTTAAGAATTTTATTTAATTTGTTATTACCATCTTGAGGTGTGAGAATATACATTAAGCAGGCAGACCAAGACAAAAAAAAAAAGTTAGTCACAAGAAACAAAACCACACAAATACTTTTGAGAGGGGCAAATACAGGATTGAATATACATCATTTCATCCCATTTCTACCCTTTTTCAGAACAATTCTAATTATAATACCGTGTTCTTTCCATACAGCCATTTCTCTCCTGATTTAAAATCATATTGTGGCCACATTGTGTTACAGAAACAAAAATTTTTCTCATAGGTGCATAACTAAAATCTTTCCAATTTTTTTTTTCAATTCAGCCAAAAGGTTCCCATTCTTCCTCCCTTTCCTCTTCTGAGGAGCAATCTATGGGATCCCATGATTTGGGGCCTATCCTGGAGTAGCTAAAATTCTCCAGACTCAAGCATAAGGCAACTTATAGCCTTTGACTTGTGCATATCTGTGTGCCCAAGTCTCTAGCTGATTGTCCACTCAGAACAATCAATCAATCAGAGAGTCCTTCATTTCAGCCTGGGCAAAGTGCATATCTCTCTCTAGTTTTACTTTCTCTTCTAAACGGTATGCTATCTGTTGTAAAACACTTAGCAACTCTGCCAGAGTTTTCAGATCATCCTCATACTCTTACAGCAGTCCCCATTCAATATCTAGGAAGGCAGCTACCCCTCCCCACATGGACAATATGGGACATTTTGGGATTCCCCCCACGGACTCTCCCTTCCTATGGAATTCATGCCTGCTACAGCCAGCAGCTCTTAGATCCTCCTGGTTGGCTTGCCAATTGTCACAACCAGCTTAGCCCTAGGACCAAGAACACACCAGGTATGGAGTTAGACATGAGTTTAATAAGACTTACTTACAGGAGATGGCTTGTTCCATAGTGGTGGGGGGTCAGGAAAGATGGAAGTTAGCACTCTGCAAAAGCAGGGGGTGCCAGGGGGTGGTTTATAAGAGTTAGGACAAAGAGGGTGTGAGAACAGAGTTTTGGCAGTCTTGTGACACAAGGGTGTGGAGGTTGTTAACAATAGCGTTCTGGGGAGGGGAGTTTCAATGCTTTGTTAACAATGCATTTTTTCCTCCCTCGGAAGTCTGATGACTTTTAATGTCTGTCCCAGTCAAATAGGCAGCTACATGAAATCACTAATCATTATGGAGGGGAGAAGGCCCAGGCCCTGGGTCCCCGCAGACATGAGGTAAGAAGTAAGGAAATCTGAAAAAGTATGGGACTTTAATTGAAAGTAACATATTAGCATTTGGTCACTAATTGTAACAAATGTATCACACTAATGTAATATGTTTATAATAAAAAGAACTGGGTATGGGGATATGGGAACACTGAACTATCTTCACAATTTTTCTGTAATGCAAAGCAAAGCTATTCTAAAATAAAAATTTTATTCATAAAATATCATTATGAGCTCATGCTTTGGAGCATATTTGATAGGGTCCAATTGATCACAATTATTATCCATTTTGAAGAATTGTCCCATTTAGGGACAATAGGAGCCTCTTCAAAGTTAGCTCTTTGAGTGTCTTACACATGGCTATAGTCTTTGAAAGTTTTCATGATATTTGGTGTGACAAGATATTCCAGGCTCATCTTTTTCATTTTTTGACCCAGTCCTAGAATCAGTCATTTCTCTAGAAAACCCTGGTTTCTATTATGCAAAATGGAATTTCAAGATTACAATAAATGGATTCTGAGATGGTCACTGTTTCCAAGCTTCCTCAGTGGACCTCCTGGGTCTACACTGATATTTCCCATTCAAATGCCATACTTAAATTTAACTTTGCCCCTTCTGTAATACATCTTTATTTCCCACACTGAGAACCCTGGTTCTCAAGGCACAGGGAATGATAACATTCAGAACACCCCTATTACTCATTTACTTTACCCCACATTACACAACAGTTTCAGAATAACATCTCTAATACTACCACTACCAATATAATTATTGAGAAAAAGATTAAAAAAGTTCTTCTGCTCCTCTCATTCTTCCTCCTGTTTTGTAAGTTGTATTATATTTACATCACCTTCAAATATAGCCATTACATACTACACTCCTTTCCTTTTAATCCTTATTTAGTCTAATTTCTATAAGTAACTAAATGTTTAAGTCTCACCACCAGCTCTTATGTTGATGTCTTTCAAGTCATTTGATTGCCTAAAGTTTGTCCATGAGAAACTTCTTCAGGAAGTGCTCATGGGAACAATATTTCTTGAATTCTTGTCTGTTGATAACACTTGTCTGTGCCCTTTGTGCTTATAAAATCCTTGACTCACATTTTCTTTCCTTGAATTAGCTAAATATATAGCTCCATTATCTTTTAGAATAAAAAATGCTGTTGTTAAAATGTCTGATCATGATCTAATTTTCTTTCCCTTATAAGACAGTTGCTGCTTTTTTCTAGATGTCCAAAGGATTTCTTTCTTCTCTTTGTCTTTCGCTGTCTCTCTTTGTTTTTCTATCTTTCTTTATTTTTTAAGTCAATCATTTTACTAGAATATGTCTTGATGTTGCTTGCTCTGGGTCAATATTTTCGGGTACACAATATATTCTCTCAATATGTAGTTTCAAATCTTTTTCATTTTTTTCCAGGAAATATTTTCTTAATTATAATATTTAGTATCTGTTCTGTTCCCTTATTTGGTTTTCATTTTACAGGCATTCCTGTTATATGTGTCTTGGATATTTGTTTCCTATCTTCAATATTTGTCATTTTATTTCAAGTCTTTTAAATTGTTCTTCATTTCTTTTATATTTTTCTGTTTATACCTTCTATTTATCTTGGGGCATAAGCTGTCATATTTATTCCTTCTTGTGTTTCTTCTAATTTAATCTCCATTTCTGAAGTTATTTTTCTTTTATTTCTACTTCTGTTCTGAATTCTGTCACCTCATTTCCAAGTTTTTAAAATTCTTGTTTATCTTGTTCTTTTGCATCTTGTATATTTTCTTATTGTCTTTTAGTTTATTTTGAAATACATATTTTCAGTTTTGATTGGTTTTGTGAGCATATTTTTCAGGCAAGCTTTTATTGTCTCTAGGAATGCTATTCTGCCCCTTTCCCTCTCTTTTCTTTAATAGCTTTCATGGAATTTAACTTCAATATTTTCATTTGCTCATCATCTTCACATGAAATTGTTTTTCCTGACTTTTAGAAGAATGTGTGGGTGTTTTGTATCATATTTTAAAATGTGGTGACACCTACTGTCTCTGTTTCTCTCTTCCACGTTTCTCTTGATCTTCTCTTTCCTTTGTGTCTAACTCCTACTTAATTCTGACTCTATTTATATCAGGTTTCTCTTAATTATTGGACCCTCTCCTAAAAGGGATTAGTTTCAGGTATTGATATTGACTGGGACGAGGCTGCTCCAGCCCCTTCAATTCCTGCTGTGACCCTCTCACACTCTGATATTATTGGGTTGGCCAACCTGCTCCTAGTTATAGCTGCTATTCTCGTATTACTCCTCTGTGCTTTCTAGGGAAGACTTGTTGATTATTTTAAGATCTTCTTGTGTTCTCAGGTCCATCAGATGCCCCGTTGATTCCCTCTGCTGCTTCTTGAAGATTCCGTGAAAATCTTCTGGTTGTTGGTTTGTCCTCACCTGTTTTATTTTGGGGTTCATGAGAATACTTGGCACCTAGTTTAATTATGATTTTTTGGGGGCCATGGGTTCTACAATATAGTTTCTCTATTTTATGTTGGGATTTAGAGAGATTAAAACTGTAGCCTTGCTGTTGCCATCTTCCTTCCAGAATTCCTTCAATTTATCTAATGCGTTACTAAATGGATTCATCTTTTGATACCAAGGGAATAAATATTCATATATTCAGAAAAAGACACAGACAATATTTCTCAGGTTATTTTATTTAGAAATATTCATATATAAAGTGAGTATTCTTAACCAATGGGATCTTTTTTTTTTTAATGGGAGAGAAATCAGTCAAGAAAAGGGAAATATAAAGTCCAGAAATGGGCAGTCCAAGGTTGATACAGCTGCTTTGTGGGACCATAACGGGCCTAGCTCTTTCTATTTTTCTACTCTCCCGTCCTTAATAGACAGCTTCTGTCCTCTTGGTGGCATAATGGCTGCTGTATTTCCAACTATTTCATGGAACGATGTCAAGATTGGGTCTTTGATGTCAAATTATGACAAAACAGAATTGAAACATAAAGAAATTACAATAAATCTTCACTCTCCCTTATATTCTCTCTGTAGAGACAAAAATAGTTGAATCCTAAATGGAATGTTTTCATTTGTTAAGATACTGCCTTGCAAACACATGGTGCTCTTCTGATAGTTTCATGAAAATGTTTTGGGGCTTTGCCATCTGGCTTCTGGATACTTCTCATTTTACTGTCTTCATACTATTGTCCTGAGAACCTCTAGGGGGCCACACATACTCGTGGGGTTGAGGTACTGGGTCTTGAATTTCTGTACTCCATGTGCAGGAAATCCGCACTGTTGTCAGAATGCTTGCAAAACTTGGTCCTATTGGTTGTGTTGAAATTGTCGTCCCCTTCACTTGGTGACTTGTTGAGTGCTTGATATCTGTTTAATAGGTAAATATTAGTGACAGTGTTGGAGTTTAAGCCCTTGCTTCATTTATTTCTTTAATCAATAGACATGTGTCTTTGTTTCTCATTCTAAGTACCTAATATAACATATTGCCAGCAGCAGGGGCTGAATACGTAAGGCTGGGAGCCTACCATCAAGGCCATTACAAACACATACACTAACGTTAACTGCCATTCTGTAGCTGAGAGCTCAGATAAAGGAATCCACCAGCTTTCCAAATGAGACCAAAGCTACCCTCTAGAGCGGCTGGCAATGGGGTGGAAGTGTAACTTGTTAGGGCCATCCGTTCTGCCTTATAGGAGCCATCTGGATGGTCACACTACCACCACCAGCTGGTGTCTCTGGGCTGCCCCTCCCTAAGGCCTGGAACATCATCCCTTCTTACTCGATAATCTGACTCATCTTTCATGAGTCTCTCCCCTCCTCTTTTGGTTCCCTAAGTGCAGTGATTCTTAAACTAGGCTCACTTCTGGGATCAGGACCAACTAAATCCAACACATTCCCCATTTCTGGTTTTATAGCCAACACAGATGACACTAAGAATTTCAACACGTCATGAGCTCCTCAACAAAAATACTGCAATTAAAAGAAATTTCATGCAATTCTGGAGTTGAAAGAGACCTTAGAGGCTAACTGCTGAAAAAGTCCTACTCTCTTTTCCAGGTGAGAAAATGCAAGCTCAGACATGTTCAAGAATTTGTCCAAGGGAAATAAGGAGCAGAGTTCAAGGGTCTGGATTTTCCAGTCCTGTGTCTTTTCTATTTGCTGCATGTAGAGTCATGTCCTTTAAGATACACGCTGGGGCCACTGACCATCCATTTCACCACTAGCAGCAAGCTTATTTTAATGCAACAGCTTCTGACAGTTTTCCAAACGACATTTCTCAAACAGGTAAGAATGAGAATTTGGTTTTCCTTTTCAAAGAGAATTGACTGAAGCCACCTATAAAAGTCAAATAGATTTATGTTGAAGTAGCTCATCTCAGTATCACAGAGGATAGCAGTGTTATCCAATGTAAATTATACTTTTGTTTGACTCATATAATTCTGTTTTTCTTTCTTCGTTATTATGTAATAGTGTTTTTCTCTCCCCCATAAATGCTTTCTTCTGTTTTCTTCATTTGACACAACTAATAAGAATGATAAGAGAAAAAAATTGCTTTTACCTCCTCAATCTCTAATTCCTGTCCTCTAAAAAGTGCTATCATCCATCATTGCAATTTGCCAGTCTGAGGCCTCCTGTCTTATTTTTGGCAGAAAAATGGAGTGTTGTGAGATCATCAAAACTCTGTGAGGAATGGAAATCATGGAGTGATTTTGATTTCTCCAAATAAGTATTTGCTATCAAGTTATTATGTACTTTAAGGGTTTAGTTAAACCTGCTATTTGGTGCATCCGGGTATGATTCTATGGGTGTTGCCTCAAAGGAGAGTCAAGTTAATGTCTGACCTTTGACCTTTTGATGACAAGTTGTCTTAATTGATCCACAGTATCCTGGAGAAAGCCAGTAACCAGCCCATTAACACACCCTGGCCATCCATCCCTTCACTCTTCAGGGCCATGTACTTTGTTGGTATGTTTGCGTAATGTGAGCAAATGGGGTCACGGGCTTTGAGGTGAGGGACCCCTGCTCAGATGAGACGGTCCACACCGTACAGAGATTACTGGAATCATGAAGATGAGAGGCCTGAGTTTCTCCCCAGGTGGGCAGAGTGAGCTCCCCAACAGGGAAGGCTGGTCGGGCAGCCGGGCTCATCCCTGATCCCCAGTGCTCTCCCCCATGAGGGTGCTGCTAGGGAGGATGGAGAATTTGCCATGAAGTGTTACATAAGAGTCACCGATTCCTGGTTACTTTAGGTTTTATATATATTATACACTTACATATATAACATTTAATGCATACATTGTCTCTGTATGACTTCTGTGCTTTCAGGGTTGGGGGCAGGAGGGGTGGGGTGGTGAAGAGAGAATCATCCTCCCAGGCCTCTCCTACTTTTTGTTATCTCTCTCCCTGATTTCTCAGGCTCTGATGGCAGCTCCTCCACTCCTGGAATTGTGTCCTTCCCATTCCCTGCTTCCCTTGGAGCTTCGCTGAGCAAACCCACTGCTTGGTGGCAGGAGAGTGTCATGGGTGGCAGCCCTCCGTGTCTCACCCTGTGGTACCGACAGGGACTTGGAAACCCCACAAAAAGTGCCCGTGAACCGCACCAGCAAATTTCCCCTCAATTTCCTTGTTCTTGGATGTGTTCTCCACATCAGTGTGCAAACTGGAATCTAGAGGGCCGCTGGCTTTCAGGCTTGGGCAGAGCTTTTGCATCTCTCTTTGGCTCAGGGTAACATTTGCCTTGGCTTCATCTGTTTTTCTGCCTCTGGAGGTGATTTTTGATGTCATATGCACCTGATGACACCACAGCAAGAGCAATAGGGATCCAGCACCCCACCACATGACAGGTACTTGACTGGTCCTTCTATATCCATATTTCCAAACTCCATAGCAACCCTCTAAAAGCAGCTCGTATTATTCTTGTTTTCCTTACAAGACAACTGGGAACAGAGTCATCGTGACTTCTGAGACCCCTCCTCCATTTAGGGACAGAGTTGAGGTTTGAATTTGAGTCTCCCATATTCTGTAGCAAGTATCCTTTCCAATATATTATGCCCTCCTCCAAATGTGAGATATGCACCACTGGAGGCAAGCAAGATGATTTTAGGGCCTTCCAAGGCCTGAAAGTAAGTAACTTTGAATCAGTGGTGACTAAGAGCTTTCATGTTGTTTGCACCTTCAATACCACCCTTGGAGGAGGCACATTCAGCTTGCTGATGGTGAGCCTTTCACACTTTCTGACATTTGTTCATCTCCCTTCTTAATGAAGAGAGAAAAGCCTCAAGCCCAGAGGTTTGGTCAAGCAATTACATCCAACTAGAATTTAATAGTATTGTTCTTTTTATAATTACATTTATTTTTTAGGTTGACTTTTTATTCCAAGTGATACTCATTTCCCAAGTATGGTTAGTGATAAATAAGTTTCCTTTTATCTCTCTAGATTTTAAAAAGTGATTCGGTTTGAAGAAAAATGTTAACTACATAGTTGCACAGTTCATGTGCAGGTAGAGAAGTTGGTACATGAATAACTGCAATGCTGGAAACACCATTCTACTCAAGGCTTCAGTCCCTTACAGCCTACAGGAAGCTAAGCCCATGCTAGGCCCAGAGGGGCATGAGGCCACCACGGCCTTCCACTCTTGTTGGGAAGACTAGCCACATATAAAGGTCATGGTGAGGAAGTCTTGGCCAACAGCGGAGTGCTCAGGGGACACTGATGGGCCAGCTGGGACAGAGCTGGGCTCACGAAGAGAGCAGTAGCAACCAGGTTGGACAGATACGTTGGCGTCCAATGAGGGAGGACCTTCAATGCCTGGCCATGGAGAGGGGACTTCATCCTTTAGGCAGGGGAGCTTCTGGGGAGGGTTTGGAACCCAAGGAGCGCCATGATGATTAAGTTGGTGTTTCCAGTGTTGAATAGTGTAGGGCAGGCTGGGGGAGGAGAATGGGAGCAGATTGAGTAAGAGATGCAGGCAGGAGGTGATGAAGGCCTGGGGCAGCCAAGCTGGAATGGAAGGAACGCAACAGGCTCTCTACCTGGGGGCTACAAAAAGATAGTGATCGCAGGGAAGGAGGCCGAAGGGACTTACTGGAAGCTGAATTTGCTTACCAAGTACTTGCTTTTTTACTTAAGTTATACGTATATTTGGGATATGAGGAGGGCAGAGACTTTCCAGGCCTTTTCTTGGTTCACCTTTTTTATAAAGGCAGAACCAGAGGGTCTGTCTGTCCCAGTATTGAATCCCAGGAGTCCTGGCAGTTGTGTCCTTAGTGAGATTTCTCACTGCATTCATAGTACTTTGTTTCCAAAGTTATTATTATGTGCATGCGTGTATGTTTGTGTGTGTCATCAGTCACAAGGCACTGTCTTGTGATATTTGCCTTCTCCCTCTTCAAAGAATTCAATAGATCCCCCCAACCCACCCCACCCAAGGCTCCATCCTTCATGACCTCCAGGCTGGAGGGGAGGTACTGACTGGTGTAGTAGTAACTCTAATGCCAGTGGAACATGATAAGGGCTGCAGGTGAGGCCTGGGCAGAGAGTGGTACAGTCTCCAGGCAAGTGAAGTCTGGGGATGAGGAAGACTTCCTGGAGGAAGAGGCATTTGTGGTAGGATTTGAGGAATTGGTATCCCCTGCCTACATGGAGAAGGGTGTGAGGATGGGGGTGGGCAGAGAGCAGAAAAGTACAATCTGAGCTTGGAAAACAGCTAGTTGTCCGGTTTGCCTGGAGCACTGGGGGATGTGACTGAAAAGGCAGATTGGAGTAAAATCATCAAGGTCCTTGAAAACAGGCCAAGAAGACCAGACGTGATTTAGAGTGCAAGTGGAATGGGGGTTCACTGAGGGCTCCTCAGTAAGGAGAGGAAATTATCAGTCCCTCATAGGACCTAGTTGCCCAGGAATCTGCATTTTTCCAGAATTTTTCTTTTCCTTGTATATTAAGCTAACTTTACCACCAAGCAGAAAGGTGGATTCTGTGCCCTGATTTCCATGTCCAGAAGTCCTGCCCAAAATGCTTTTGTGCAGCATGAAAATATATCATTATTAATTCATTACTTCTGGGTTTGATGTCTCAGGTTGAACACTCTCGTGGGTGGGGGTGCACTGAGAGCTGCACTGGGTATGGGGAGTTGGGTCTCCAAGTGGGCAGTTACCCTGGACTGGAGGGTTTGGGGATTTGGAACTCAAGGCCACCTTTACATCCACAATAACAAATGCCAGGGTTTCCCCTTTTCTCGTTTTTTTCCTGACTCTCCACGTGGAGATTACTGCGAGTCCTTCTCCAGAACCTGCACTCATGGGGGAGTAAAACAGTTGGCAGGGTTTATATACCTAGGTGGTGAGTCATCAGCCTTTTTTATTTCTGGCTGCTAGAAGAGAGACCCTGAGGCCCAACTTTCTGAGTGCACCTGAGGCTAATTTTTTCCTCCGGTGTTTTGTAATTTTGCATTATGACCTCACCTTTAGCAGGGTTTTACCCAAGGGAATCTTGTTGGGCTGGTTTGGGAGTGTGTCCTTCTAGTTGCTTTTTATTTCTGCAAGGTGCCCCCTGCAGGTGTTTCCAGTTTGTACGTTCCAGAATGAGCCCCAACCAAAGTGAGAATGGTCTTTTCATTATGAATTCTTTGGGGGAGATATATACATATTTTTCCCACCCAAGTCCAGGTCTAAACAGTCAAGCTTCTTTCTCTCTCTTTGCTGGAGGGCAGATTTCCTAGTCCATCCTTTCACTGAGTGGGCAGCTCTTTGAATAACCTGACTTTATGGGTACAAAAAGCCTGACTCCAATCTCCAAGCCCTTATTTTGCTAAGACTGGTGACCCTGAATCCCATTCTATGGTATCAGTTCATATAAAACCCTCAAGATTCCCATTCCTCCTTTGTTCTAAGATTTTGGGGATTTCATATATGTGTATGTGTACACACACACACACATACATACATACATATACATATCAGGGATATACATATATGTCTATGCATATATATGTATATATAGTTTTGTTTTTTTTTTTTTTTTGACAAGCTCAGCTCTGCATGTAAAAGGCTGTTCATTAAATGTTATCCAGCATTTCTAGGGGTCGTATAATCAAAGATTATTCAGGTTATCTTGTCTTGCAAAGGTAATTGAAAGCTCACTCTCCCCTAGCTAGACTTACCTTGCATAGGCTATGGCTGAGTTTTTTCAGAAAATAAACATTTTCAGGAGGTTTTGCAAGAGGAGGAAAGAACAAAAACTCTGATATCAACTTTTAGATGAAGAAATTAGAGGTGATCCAAGCAATTGCACTATCTGAAGGAACAATGGCAGCAAAGGTAGGGCATCTTATTATGGGATGTTATGGTTTCTTTTTCTTAAATTATGGAAGAATAACGCAATTGAGAGGAGGATATTCATTTGAATCTTTTACATCTGTTCAAAAGGTTCAAAAGAATAAAATAAGATAAAACAGTGATCTCCTGAGAAGTTCATATTTTCAAAGACTGTTGGCTTTAATGTGCTTATTAATTGTCATAGATCATTGTTGTCATCTAAAGAATATTGTACAATGTATATTGGTCTTTCTAGGGCTACAAGAGAGAATTTCAAGTTTCTCTGTTAACCTGAGCCACTTAAAATGAAAGACAAAGGCCATTAAATCCTGTTCATCTGATGAGGATCCTAAATATAGTTTATTGGGGCTCTTAATTCACCCTGAAAAATGCTGTAATTATTGAAAGTGCCCAAGCTGTTAACTCAAAAACAACATATGCCACATTTACATAATGATTTGCATGTAATTTCCATGTAATTCATTTAATGTCAAAATGTACAGTTACGCTTCCAGCCCCTCTGCATTTTATCCCTATGCCCTTCCCTAGCCCCACTGTGTTAAACTGGAATATCTTACTTGTTGGAAGCTGTTTATGAATGAGTTTCCAAGAGATGGCTGGGTGGATGCAGTCTGTCAATTTGGTCAAAAAACCTTTGGCCAAGTATGTTTATTTTTCCTGGCTGGATTGGTTGTAATGACTATCTGTGCTGTGACAAAAGGGGTATACCAGACACTCAATCCTGCTCGTGATACCTAAGCTCATTTTACAGATGGAGAAACTGAGGCTTAGAGAGATTCTGCCTGGTGTTCCGTGGCCTTCGTTTCCTTTCTCTGCCCCAGCAGTCCCAAAACCTGCAGCTGCCAGACAAAGGTTTCCACTCACATCATTTACAACATGTGAATGTGCTTTGAAAAAACCATCATTTGCCACAGCCCATATGATCACATTTTCATGCCAAAGACGTAGCTCTTGGGTTTGTCATAAGAAATGGGAAAGAATTCTTCCAGCTGATTCTGTAAGCATATTTATCTAATTTGAGTGGATTAACTTTCTGTTGAAACTGTTGCAGTACCCCCAGCATGTCGTGCTTTCACCAGCCTACGGCTGTCTTCCGCAGGACAACTTTTCCACTTCTGCCCTCACCTGCATCCCAACTTAACTAAGGCCCACCCAGTAGGCAGCCTTCAGTCCACACATTACCAGAAGCCTCCTTTGATGCCCGTAAGACTAGGTCTGATGTTCCTGGTGACCCCTATTGCACACTGTTTGACTTGGGTTCCCCTGAACGCAAAAGCTGAGCAAGGTCTTAGGTGTATGTAGCTGATTTTGGAAGTATTCCCAGGATGTGGGAGTGAGGGAGCAGGGAGAGTGAAACAGAGAAGGAAGAAAAGCAATATGGAGGTGCATTTTCCAGGTTGCTTCTGTCAGCTGCAGGAGCTCGATTCCACTGAATCCCCCTTGGGAAGTGTATGGGAATGCCTCCCACGTGTTCACTCGAAGGAGGGAAAACTGAGGCATTTATCCACTGGTGCAGTCCCCTTTGGCTGAAGGCTGCCCCAGGATGCTGATCCCCCTGTACTTTTGATAGGCACTGGGGCTTCTGCTGTGTTGAGTGGACCCAGGGGTAGAAAGCCAAGCTGTGTGGCATGCAGGCTATTAGCTTGAAATGAGTCAAAACTTCCCTGAAACTGTCCACCCCAGTGAAATCAGAGGGAAGGTCAAGCAGACATGCTTGGTCACCAGATGTAGCCATCACTGCACTGACTGCCTTGTGTTGCATGTTCTTTCCTCCTCTTGACTGGAAGCAACTTGAGGACAGGGATGGTGTGGTCATTGTATTCCCAGGGCCCAGCACAGTGTTCAATAAACATCTATAGGATGAATGCCCCAAGTTATCCAATATAGTTCAGCTTCAGCTTCAAACTGGTTACTACAAACTTAGGAAAATCACAACCACCGATATTCTTTAACCTAGCCTTTTCTTTCTCCCTAATTTTGTCTATTCTCAAGAATTGAAGAAAGTAAATGAATCGAGGAAAATGCCTCACATACACAATATAAAATTGTCTGAAGCAAAAAGAAAACCAGGTTAGTCAGAATTCTTCACTTGAGGTGCCAGCACATTCTGAGGCAAAATCGTAGCTGATATTTAGTTTCACTCAATGGAATGGCCTCAAAAACACCTCAGCTAAAGAGGTAACACCCAAGGCCTTGGTTGGAGACAGGGTAGCATTTTCCACCTGTCGCAGGTTTCTCTGTCTTTTCACTCAGTGCTTCTTTTTCTCTTCCTTTGTTCTTCCTGCTCTCTCATTTGACCTCCTGCTCCTGTCTTCTTTTCCTCACTCCTTTAATCCTTCCTCCAGGTCTGGATCTTTGGCCGGCCAGGTGGGCTCAGAGTGAAGCTGTGAGTAACGGGAGATCTGGATGCCCTGGACCCAGCCGTCCCCTTCTCCACAGGCCTCGTTGCCTGTGCCAGATTCTCAATGTGAGAGAAACACTGATGGCATACGGGCGGCCTTTACTTTAGGCTGCACAGTTTATCAAGTAAAGGAGAAAAGGGAAGTAAAGGGGCTGAGTGTCCATTGTTCCCCCCAAATAAATGCGGAGGGCTGTTGGCCATGGGCTAAGAGCAAGCTGTGTGAGAACACTTCTTTGCTTCAGCAGTAGATGCTCTGGAGTCTTCCTTATCATTGGGAAACCCTTGTTTAGTGCACAGCCAGGTGAGCCTGCAGAGCTGGATGGCACCCCCTTCTCGCCCCCATTCCTGTGTGCTCCTGTGGGTTCCCAGGCGCCAGGGAAGTGGTGCCCTCCAGGCGGGGCCTGAATTGAGGGCTGCGTCCTGCTGTGGGAACCTGTCGGTGGACAGTCTCTCAGAACTTCTCCCAGGCCAAGGGGGCAGGCAGTTGCTGACACAGGGCAGGAGGGGGCCCAAGAGCCCAAGGGGACACTTGGTAGGGAGAGGGGGCTGCAGCCTCTCCTCGCACCTCCCCCCATAACCCTCAGATGCTCCCTCAGATGCTATGAGGGAGGGAGCTCCTGTTGGCACCAAGAGCTGTGCCCAGTGCATCCCCTTCAAAGATATGCATGCAATTGCTGCTGCTGTGTGTGTGTGTGTGTGTGTGTGTGTGTGTGTGTGAGAGAGAGAGAGAGAGAGGGTAAGGGTGAGGGAGAGACTGTTTCCAATGCTCAGTATTTATTTGTTTATGATAATAATGATAGTTAAATTTATCAGATGCTTTCAAGCACTGTGCTAAATGCTTTACAAGTATCATCTCATTTAATTCCCGCAGCACCACGTGGAGGGGAGGTGCTATGAATATCCCTCCTGCACATGTCAAAGACTGCAACCCAGAGAGGTTTAGTGACTTGTACAAGGTCATACTGGGTAAGTAGAGGTTCTGGACCTCCCAGCCAGGTAGTGCAGAACCTGAGTTCATAACCTCCACGATGGGTGGCTAGAGAGCCGCAGGATTTGCTCTGGAGCTGTGTGCAAGTGTGTGTATATATGTGTGAGTGTGTTGTGTGTGTGTCTGTGTGTTAGTGTGTGCCTGTGTGAGCATGCATGTGCATATTTGTCCAGGTGGGTCCACCTATGTGTGTGTGTGTGTATGTTTGTGCCTGTGGGTGCCTCTCTATTTGCCTTCACGTGTGTATGTGTGTGCCTGTGTGAGTGTGTTATGTGTGTGCTTGTGTGTGCGTGTGTGTGCATGTCCTCTTGTGTGTGGACATGCCAGTAGAGAGCAGTGGTAAAGAAGAGCACAGACTAGAGCCAGACAGTCTGGGTTCTGTTGTTTCTTGCCTGTGGGGTCTTAAACAGGTAACGCAAACCTCCCCATGCCTCAATTTCTTCACTTGTAAATCAGGGGTAACAGTAGCTCCCTTATAGGACCGTGAGGATTTAAAAGTGCAACGTGTGCGAAGCCGTTCAGGCATCCCAAAACATGTGAGTGTTGCTAGCAGTAGGACTAGGATATTAGTGGTCAATAATACCAAAGGCAGACTGATAGTAATCATAGTAGCTGCATTACTGGGCGGTGCCCACTTGGACGCGGTGCTCTGAATACATCCCCCAATTCAGTCCTCCTGACAGGACGCTGCTGGGAGGTCAGTATCATCATTTCCATTTTATAGACAGGGGCTGAGCCTCAGAGTTAAATAATTGGTGCAAGGTCAAGCATCTAGCAGAGGCCCACACCTTCCGGTCTTGCTTTTTGTAGGTTCATTTGTTTACTTGTTCCTCATTCAGTGCAATACCTTTCTCCCAGACTTCAATTACTTTTTCCCCCTCTGAATTGGAACTGTGCCCACCCACCCGCCTGAGAAAAGTTTGCCACCGAGCTGCTTTCAAATGGCTAACCCTTGCAGCTTTTTAATTGCCACTATCTCTTTGAACATTTGGAATTTGTAATGAAATCACTTTCCAACCCCCATTCATCCCAAATATTCTGTTTCCTTTCAGCTTTTTTTTTTTCCCCAGCAATGAAAAGATTGGTAACTTTATAAAACATCTGAAAGCGTGGTGGAAGTTTCCTGGGGCTTCAAGTGTTGTGTTATGTTATCTTTGGAATAACTTTGAAGTCCCACCGGTGTGTAATAGAAGCCGTTATTATGTCATGGAGCTGATTAGCATGCCTGTGGGGAACATTAATTCATGCTGACATCATAGCTGGGTTTGCAATCAATCAGTTTGTTTTGCTTCTTTTGCCCCCCCCCACTCCCAATGCTCTTAATGTAAAGGTGATGCGCTGATTTTCCGAAGATAATGGAACATTCATGGATGTCCCCAGACGAGGCTGAACTTCACCGCTGCAGCCCTCACCTCCCGACAGCACTGGGAGGAAATGGCAAAACAAAGCCTGTGGCAGAAGCAGGGAAGAGGGCTGCTGGCTCTTTGATTTGCCTTGAAAGGTTTTGATTTAGTTGGCATTCAGACTCTTGATATGTAAAACTTTTTAACTCAGTAGTCAGCATGGCTGCCTGAATCCGTTTGGTTCCGGTCATTTATGATTAGGCTGATGGCCGATGGTTCTGGCATTCCAGAAGTCATGCAGGCCTTCATTGGGTAAGACGATCACATTCCAAACTATCTCTTTCTTCCACACAAAAGTACATCTCATTGACAAGCGAAGCTGTGAAGAGGAGACATGTAGGCTCCTATTATCTCAAATTGCTAATATAACATGCATTATAGACTATCTTTCTGTTCGCCACGTGCAATTAATTTAATCACCAACGCACTGTTAAGTATCTATCAGAAATGTGAATTTTTTCACGATGTATTAATCTGGTAATGATGTCTTTCCTTTTACCTTTAGATTTAGTATTATTATTTTATGTTACGTGGAGTGGTCTCCTGGGAGCGGGAAAAAAATATAGGAAGTGTTTGGAAGGAACTAATGACATATGACTTGGGATGGGGAAAGTCTGGGGCATTTATAGTTTGAACACAACTTAGGGCTCCCATCATCACTTCAGGGGATATGCGGCCTGCTCTCCTCCATCCTTGTCACCTTCAAGCCTATGTGACATTTCTGGGGCTTAAGAACAGGGTGTGGGAAGTTGGGATAGTCATTTCCCTGTGCTGATTTTTGATCTGGAAGCTGGAAACTCTATTGTCTATGGTGAGCCAAGACGGAGAAAATGGGGGTGGGAGGGGGGTGCAGTGGGGGAGTAGACCTTTTCTTAGCTGCATATGGAGATCACTTCATTTTCCCATCCAGGGATCACTTACCCGAGTTATAAGCCCCCAACCCTCCCTATCCACCTCTTTTGAAATGCTCATTGCACTCACAACTAAATGTTCAGGGTCTGTCTTTCCTCAACCAGACTTAGGCTGCATGAAGGCAGGGAGCAGAATTAATGATTCAGTCAGGGCCTGGCAGGAAACAGAATCCACTCGGTAGCTTTAAAGAGGCATATGGGGATGGGTAGCACTGAAGGAACCCAAAGGGATCATGAAGCACCCAGAGACCAGCAATAATGAGAAGCTGAAAAGACAAAGGGAAGAAATGGCATTTTCAGAGCCCTGTGGGATCTGAAGCCTGGGAGGGGGGGCTGCCTCCTGGAGGGTGGAAGGCCCTATCAGAACACATGACCCAGAGAAGGGAGGTGTTCCGGTTTGCTAATGCTGCCATTATGCAAAATACCAGAAATGGATTGGTTTTTATAAAGGGGGTTTATTTGGTTACAAAGTTACAGTCTGAAGGCCATGAAAATGTCCAGATGAAGGCATCAATACAAGTACACCTTCACCGAAGGAAGGCCAATGGCATCCAGAAAACCTCTGTTAGCTGGGAAGGCACATGGCTGGTGCCTGCTGATCCCAGGTTGTGTTCCAGCTTCACTCTCAGCTCCTGTGCATTTTTCAAAGTGTCTCTCTTGGTTGCAGCACTTCCTTCTGTCTCTGATCACTTTTATAGGACTCCAGTGATTCAATTAAGACACACGCTGAATGGGTAGGGTAACACTTCCATGGAAATTATCAAATCAAAGGTCTTGCTCACAGTTGATTGAGTCACATCTCCATGGAAAGAATCAAATGATTCCAACCTAATCAACACTAACATGTCTGCCCAGACAAGATTGCATCAAAGAACATGGCATTTTGGGGGACATAATATATCCAAACCAGCACAGGAGGAGTGGAGATTACAACTTCAACTTCTCTTTCCTCGTTTCCTCTGATCTCTTCCTAGTGCCTCCCTTTGATCAAACTAAAGTTGAATCCAGTAGGCAAGTACTGGGGATTAAATCATGTCCCCCACAAAGGCATGATCAGATCCCAACTCCAGTCCTGTGTGTGTGAACCCATTTGTAAGTAAGACCTTTGAATATGTTATTAGTTAAGTAGTGCCCAAACTGAAAGAGGGTGGGCCTTAATCCAACATGGCTGAAGTCCTTATAAGCAAAGGAAACTGGACATAGAGAGGAGAAGCCACAGGGAGCAGCCAGAAACTGGAAGGCAGTGGAATCTGGAGGAGAAAAGAGAAGACACCGCCATGTGCATTGTCATGTGTAAGAAAAGTCAAGGAACTGCAAAGATTGCTGAACACCAGAAGATACCGACCATTGGAGGAAGCAAGCATCTGAAATTGTGAGCCAATAAATTTCTGTTGTTAAGCCAAGTCATTGTATGGTATTTGTTTTAGCAGCCAAGAAACTGTAACAGCAGGGGAACATGACTGATGCAATCTTAGGGGTCAGCCTTTCAAGATACAGAAGAAGGCAAAGAAGGGCAAAGACAGATCCTGAGTGGGGACATACCAGCAGAGTGAAATATTATCTAAACCCCTTCCATCCAGCACACAGACAACTGGGAGGAAATAAAGAGTCCTGAACCACCGAAATACAGAGTAAAAGAGAGAGAGAGAGAGAGGGAAGGCACATGAGAAAGAGAGCAACTGCACCTATTTATTCTGACTCTACAAACACTAATAATCTTGGGGTTGTGCTTCCCTAGCAAAGTAGAAGCAAGGTGTCCACAAGGGGACAAGGAGCGATTATAGAAACTGACACAATTATAGCAGCAAGAAGTTGAAGCTTCCAAATTTGCATCAAAAAGAGAGAAAATAACAGAAAACACATGGAAGTCAGAGCAGCTCAAGGTCATTTAGTACAGAAACAATTGGCCCTACACACTTCAACCGTCCCAAGAACATCACTGTTTTCAAGATCAGTGTGGTCATCTATATCTGTATCTCGGTTTAAGGATAATCCATAGCTGCTATGTTGAAAGGCAGGGAAACATGATGCATTTTGAAATATTTCTGATCAGGATTATCAAACTTAAACAAAGAATGCAATTTAAGAGAGCAAGCCTCTGAACATTTTGTAGATCAGCTTATTCCCCCAAGTATTAGATGAATGAAACATTGTCATAAATACTTAGACTATGCATAAAGTGATGGAAATTGAAAACTATGGCTAACCCATCCCAAGTGTGTTCACCTTCATTCATCCAGAAGGAAGATACATTTCAACTCCATTCTGAAAGCCAGAGCTGCCAAAAATGGAAATGGAGCTACCTCAGGAGGTACTAAGCCTCACTGTGAAGTGCCTCATTCTGCTCAGTGGTTGAACAAATGACCCTTGAAAGAGTTCTTGCCTCTCTGAGAATTCTGTTTTCATGTTCTTATTTAATCCTAACAACAACCCTATGAAATATTATTTGCCCAATTTTACATACGAAGAAGCAAGTTCTAGGAAGTCAATTAACTTTTTATAGTTCCACAGTTAGAAAATGGTAAGCCACATATGAAAGCTGACATTTATTGAGCACCTGCTATGTGCTAGACCTTAGGAATATAAAGATGCATAAAATATAGTTCCTGCCCTCCAGATGTTTCTATCCTTATGTGGGAAATAACCATGCCTTAAATAATCAAAATAATATTTGGAAAATGCCATGGGTGAAGTCTATCCCAGATGCAGCATACAATAGAAGCAGAGAAGGAGCAGCCTCCAAGGTAAAGTCAGATTTGAACTGGTTTGAAAGGTAGTTGGGGATTTTGCTGGCAGATGGGGGATGCTGAGCACTTTAGGCAGAGAAAACTAAATACATAAAAACATGGAGGTGTCAGAGAGCATGTTTTTGGTGACCTGAAAGAAATGCAGAATATCTCCATCACTAGGATCAATTGGAGGAGGGAAGGGCAAGGAACAGGTAGAGAGTACTGGAGCTCAGAGAGGTGGAGTAACTTGCTCCAGGTCACACAGCAGACAGAGCCAGAGTTGGAGCCAGGTCTGCTCATAAACCCAGTGTTCTCTTGCTTGGGAAATAGTGAAAGGAGGGCTCTCTCCAGGTGACCTTATTCGACCATAGCAGACTTCCAGTTAATACATATTTTTTCAAACCCCAAATACTGAGTGCCAAATCTGTGGGAGTCACAGAGGTTTAAAACATTTATGTTATCATTGTACTGAAGAATGAGATTTGTACAAAAACAAAACAATACATTGCATAGATTGAAACTGCTATAGAAACTCCCCAGACTAAACTGCTGGTCAGCAATGATCTATTGGCCTTCTTTTGTTTTCCTTCTCCAGTCCATGGTAGGATTCTTTCATTTTGTTTTGTTTTGTTTTGTTTTTTATTTACTTTGTTTTATTATTTTTCCCCTCCATATCCCATTCTCATTTCAAATCCCTGGCTCCCAAGAGGTGCATCCATTCCGGTGTATTTAATTGAGTTCCTTCTAACCCACTCCTCCATACATCAATATTGACATGTGCATCTCCTTGAACGTGTTTTGAATAGTTTTGCATCCTATAATTTGATGGCTTTGGATGGCAAATTTCATTCTGCAAACTCTGGGCAGCAATGCATAACCGAACACATTCATGTATTTCTGCATCCTGATAAGTGGGATATGACAAGATTCTAATAGCCTCATGTCAGTTCAGGTCAAGTTTTGCCACCAAGTAAGTTTATGTCAAATTTATTTAAAAACTTCATATTTTCAGAGTTTTTATATTTCAGAATTGGGGGTTAGAGACTGTGGACCAGAAGTGCATTTTACTCTTCCATTCTGCCCCTGATGGACAGGCTTCTGCTTCCAACTCTGCCATTTCAAAGAACACTTCATAAGGGGCCCAGGCATGTCTACTTGTGAGCCTTTGGGAAAATGTCTCGGCGATGGACACCCAGAAGGAGGGATGACCTAAGATCGTAGCAGTTAGTGAAATTACTGCCAGATTCCTCTACACAATAACTGCATCAGTGGAATTCCTGCAACAATGCTTGAGAGAGGATGGTTTCCTCCCATCCTCGGCATCACTGAGTATTATATGTTTGTCTTCTTTTATTTTATTTCTTTGGTGACCAATTTGGTGGGTAGAAAGTGCCATTGCAATCTTGTTTTAATGTACATTTCTCTGATTACTACTAAGCATGGACTTTGAATATTTGTCAGTTATTCTTGTTTCCCCTTCTGGTACATGGCTATTCATATCCTTTTAGTTTCTTGTCTTTATTAATTTTTTTCACCACATCATTTTGTTCTTTTTAGTTCTGACCAAGTAATCATTATCTACTCCAAGGTAAAAAATATATGGGAGTTTGTGATCCAACATTATGTTCTCCATGGAAGGAGTCAGTTTCTCCATTTAATAAATAATCTGTCTTCCTCACAGATTGGTGATGCTACATCTATTAGATACCAAAGGATCATAAAACCCTGCTAAGATTTTGATTGGAATTGCAATGAATATATACATTTATTAGGGGAGAGTTAATATATTTGTCACTAAGCCAGCCTATCTATGAACATAGTATGTCTCTCCATTTATTCAAGTCCTCTTTTATGCACTTTAGAAATGTTTTTATTTCTTTTCTTTTTCCTTCTTAGAAGTCTTTTGCATTCTTGCTACTTTATAACTTCCATTGCCATTACAAGTAGTATCTTATCCTTATTACCATTTTTGAGTTGCTTATTGCTAGTGTAAAAGTCCTGTTGACTTAAACCTGTCTTAAAAAGGAACACATTCAAAGTTCCTCCATTAAGTATGTGTTTTGCTGTAGGTTTTTACAGGAAAAGTTTGCTATGGTTATTTCAGTTTCATGCTAGCCTTGTTTGTTTAAATAGTTAAAAAATCTTAAGTATTAATTTATGAAAAACTTCCTATTTTTATTAAGATAGTCATGGGACAGTCTTCTTAAATTCCTTAATGTGGTTAATTATATTAATTTTTTTTCTGAAATTGAATATTTCCTGGGATACATCCTATTTGGTCATATGTGTTATTTTTAAAACATGCTGTTGAGTTTGATTAGCTATTTTTCTTAGTATATTCACATCTATATTCTTAATTAAACTTGTTTTTTTCTTCTCATTCTCTTGTATACTGTTCTTATGTGATTCTCTCTCTGTCCGATGAGGGAACATTTTTTTTCTAATGTACTTCCAAGTCACTGCAATCCTGGCTTCCAAGAGACACTGACCATATTGGAGTTTTCTGTGTGTGAGACAGCTGTCCCGGCTTGCAGGAAGAATAAAGATAATCTATAAATGACTAGGAGTTTACGAAGGAAAATGGCTCTAGGTATATAGTGTCAAGGAACAAAAGGTAGTCAAGGATTTTTGGGGGTTCAATAACTTACTTCAGCAGTGACTGTGATTCTCTCAGGCAGAATATGTTTTAAAGTTTGTTCATTTTGTAAATGTTTTTCTCTTGGAGACCTTGCTATTACTGTGTTCCATGCTACCCTGAGATATGGTAACAGGGAAAATAAGGTACTTTATGGTCTTAGCCACTGGAAGTGAATAAATGTGACCTGGATATTTTGGGGGTGGAAATAAACCTTAAAAAATTAAAGATGGGGAAATGGAACAAATTTCTTATGTACTAGGTGCTGTGCTAGAGAATTTACAGATTATATCTCATTTAATCCTCACAAAACTACAGCAAGGTAGATATTATTATCCCCAATTAACAAATAAGGAAATAAAGCATCAAGAAGCTAAATAAGCCAGTTAATAAATGGCAGAGCAAGGATTCAAACCCAGATCTGTCTGTTCCCTGAGTTTTTTGTTCTCCCCTTTTCTTTAGTAGTACTGCTCTGCCTCTTTCCTGTCCTTGTGAAAATATATCCTTGCTTATTTATTTATAACCAACCAACCACTCCTAACCTGCTTTCCTTTTGCTGTGGAAATAACCCAAGGGCAGTAGTTGCCAAAGCAGCCTGACTTAGCCTATAAATATTTTCTTCTTCTATCTTAAACCCAGGGGTATCTCATGGCTGGCTGCCACAGGAACCAAGAACAATAGCTTTGAGATTTTGTCTGCCCTAAAATCAGTCTGAGTCTTGGAGAAGTGGCCTATTTTACAAATAAAACAGTAAAGAGTAGACCCTGTAAGCAATTTTGATTTTCAATTTTTAATGCCACTGATGAGTGAAAGAATAACTGGTGGCTGATCTTATGGAAATTTGAAGTTTATAGGGGATCTCTATTTTGGTCTGGCAAAATGTAATTTTTTATGGTAGAAAAATAAGTAGGTAAGTAATAAGAGCAAAACCATGTTTTATAGCAATAGTTTTTTATGGTTGTCAAAGTACATTCTTGTTCTTTATTTCTTTTGATCCTCCCAACAATCTCTTGAGGCAGGTAAGGTGAGCCTCCATTTTACAGACAAGGAAACTGAGGCACAGAGTTTTACCCCTGTGCAGTTGATTGTATTAATTCCCCCAATTCTTCACCTCTGATTGCATTCATTCCCTTTGCTGTGTGTCCTGCAGTTTCTTGTGTTGAGTAGTAGAGTATATTTCCCTGTCCCTTGATTCTGAGTTTGACTATATGATTTGCTTTGGCCAATAGGACTGTTGGCAGACATGACTCAAGAAGCAGCTTGGAGATGCTTAGTATGCCTGTACGTCCCTCCTCACTCTCTGGCTCTTCAGCCATTGCTGTGAGGAGTACAATCGAGGCTGTCCGGCTATTCCAAAGCTGCCCAAGCTAAGACGCTCCAGTCAAGCTAAGCCTGGAGCAGAAACTCTTACTGACCTGAAGATTCATGAGCTTTAATTATTTATGGTACTTGAGGGATGGTTTGTTACACAGCAACAACTAACTGATACATCAAGATAAACCAGCTAGTAAGTGGTAGAGCTAGAATTAGAATGCAGATGTCCAAACAGTTTTATGCACATTTTCCTATGTTAAGTGGCTTTTCATGCAGAGGGATGTTTGTTTGGGGATGAAAATCTCTAATGTCTGAGGCTTTTATGGGCAGAGACCAAATTTCACTCATCTTTAATTCCACAGAGCCTACTCCAGTAACTTGCACATGGTAAGTATTCAGGAAATGTTTTTAAATAAATAAAAGGCAAACATACCCTTATCCCTTTGGTCTTATTTTACAGTTTCTGATTAATAAAAATAAAGTAAAAAAGGAAGGTACATTACATATGGTCAGTTAAAGTCAGCTTCTTAAAATAGATCCCGGCACCCGTACAAAGAAAGCATGATCGTCATTTTCTTTTTCAGACATCTGTCCATATGTGGCATATTTCCTCTCTGAAGAAAGATCAAACCCCATAAAATGCATCATTTATATGCCACTCCCCATTATGAAACAGCATGGAGACCATTAATGAGAAGCAAAGGCTAAAAGAAGAGTTCCACGAGTCCGTTTCAGGCAGACTGTGGTGAAAACGCACAGCCCTTTGGAAATCATACACATGAAAAAAGAACAAACATCATGCCTGATTCCCTGCTCCCTCCCACCCTCACCCCAGTCCCCACTTCTCCAGTTGCCGCAACAGCTTGAGGTAGAGAATTTGTAAAACCCACATGGAGAGCTTTTTCCTCTGATTTTTTAATCTCAGAAGTCCAACAGTGCCGATGAAGGTAGCTGTGACATTTGCAATTTTCCATGCACCAGCCCATTCTATTTTCTCTCCTGATGCCACTTCCATGGTACAGTAAACCTCCAGCTCTGACAATAATTATTGCCGGAATAAAATGAAGGGAGTAATAGGAACAAAGCATTGCTGTAATTGCCTTTCCATTATTTGCTAACAGTTAGTTATTCAGTCACAGGGAAAAATTACACAGTAATTGGCTGACAATGGGGAAGCAAGTGCCGAATCCCACAACTATGATGTTTTGCTTGTTGGGCTTTAGACCTTTTATTCATATTTTGATTAAACAGCTGGAGCATTAAACTGACATATGAATGTATCCTTGGTCAAATTCCGATGCGTTTGTTTCTACCCCATTCAAAATGTTGAATTTAAACTAGCACACACAGTAGACCTGTAAATACTGTAGTCTATTGACTTTCAAATAAATTCTTCCTCTTCACCCCAGTTCATAAAGAAGGCACGTGGGTGTAATAGCACAGGCGTCTTTTAACAAATCAGTTTCCAGCTGGATGCTTTAAAAAGAAAACAAAACAAAACCATGAAACTACCTGGTGCATTCTTTCTGCATTCCGATTTTCCTCTAATTTAACTCGCTGAACCCAAGATCGTTAGATGGTGGATCTTTGGAAAGCATCCCCTCACACCTCCTCCTCCTGCAGGTAAGGAAACTGAGGCCCAGACAGGGAACTGAGGTGTTCAGTGTCATCCAGCTCTTCCCTGCTCTTTAGGACTAGAAACCAGGACCCTAACTCTTTCTATTCTGTCAAAACCATCTTTTGTCTCCACATTCACCTGCAAGAGGAAATTAGTAAAGCAAAGGAGGTGGGAAATATACCTGCACAACACACATCCCCAGATGCATACACACTCACACACAAGCACTACACGGGCCTTGCACGTGGCTTAGCTGTTGGAACTCCATGTAGATGTCTGCTCTGTGGGTATGATCTCCATGTACAAGCTCCACGAGTATGATGTTTCCTTGGATTTTCCCAGGTAGTCAATGGTCTAGCCTGGGGCAATGTGTGCCACGAGGCCTCGGGAAATGTTTGATGATGATGACAGAGCGAGAAGACCTAACTCTTATGGTCCACACTTTGGAATCTTTTTACTCTAGGTTTTATGAATGTTATCTTGGTAAAACAGGCTGAGTGTTTAGTTGGTGCCCACATGGCAATTGCAGAGGGAGAAAGAAATGTAGCTGAGGTGGCGCATTGAAAAGAAAAGTCTATTTCTTTCTTTGTGTGTATCCATGTATTATGTGCATGTGTGTGTGTGTGTGTGTGTGTGTGTGTGTGTGTTGGGAGCTGGTGATGGAAGATGGAAAAATTGCCATAGAGCCTTCATTTAAAGATGGAGATTTTCTGTTTAGGAGATGGAAAGCAGCAGATAATGTGCACATGGCCTTGAACTCATTTCATAAAGTAGGTAAGAGAAGCTCAAGATCATGACTTTCAGGATTTGGTTATGGATAGGTAGGCAGGTGAGTTAAGGGAGACATTTATGAAAAGGATGGCTAATGCTGAGAGCCAGGATATAACGTTGTTGCTTCACACACATGATCTTATCTAATTTTCACAGAAGCTCTGTGGGGTTATGTTTGATTATCCCATTTCACAGTCATAGAGATAAGTCTTAGATTAAACGACCTTCTCAAGGTCATCAAGCTAGTAAGTGACAGGGCCAAAGACTGAAACTCAGAAGCTAAGATTTTGACCTCTGAAGTGATACCACTTTTCCTTGGTGATGTTTAGCTTCCTGCAAATAATTGGAAAGTATCCAATTTCCCAAATCAACATTTATTTAATACTTACCCTTTGCAGTGCACCATGGGGATTCAGAGATAAATGAAAAGTTCCTGTCCTCACAGAGTTTTCCATCTCCTGGTGGGTTATGACATGAGATGTGGATGGGTGAGTCCAATGAAGAGGCCATCCCTTCTGCCTATGATGACTCAGGTTGGGTTCCCCCAGAAGCAGACTCTGAGATGGAGACTCAAGTGCAACTAGTTTATTTGGGAGATGATCCCAAGAAACACAGGTTGAGAGTGAGGAGTGAGACAAAAATGGGCAGGAAACCAATCCCAGGTGCATTGGAAGTTACTGCTGAGAGCACCTGGGATCATTTCCTTCAAGGAGCTCTGGGAGACAATGGAGGACATGCCTGGGTGTCATCCCACCGAAGGGTGGGGGGTGGCGTGTTTATCCACAACGTCCTCTCCATCATTAGTGAAGGGCTGCTTCCAAGGGCATTAACTCTTTGTATTTGCAGCTTACTCTGTGCACAAGCCCAGGGTATACCAGTAGCCAGAACAAAAGACCTCGACAGAGATTTGCACTTGCCCTCAGCGAGCAGCCTCCCATGCTGACAGGTGAGTGCCAAGGAGAAATGGATGTGGCATGCCCAGCATTATTGCACTGGTGATGAGCAAAGTACATCATAGAGGAGCATGGCTCCAAAGGAGAAAGTTAGGGAATTCTGGAGTAAGGCACCCACCTGCAGACAACCCTTAGCTAAAGGAGATAACAAGCTCTGTACCAGAGCAGATATTGCCCGAGACTCCAAGTTCAATTCTACTGAAGTCAGTCTCCTGTCCACTACATAAAGCCCACATTTTTGTCCTGGCCTTCATGGCTCTTCACAATTCATCCCCATCTCAACTCTTAACAAGTTTTTAGCAACCCATCCTGGGCTGTGTCCTGCCAATTGTTGGTTCTTTGCGTTGCTGCTTGAGCCCTATCTTCGGGTCCCTGACAGTCCAAGTCCACCACCTACCCTAGCCTTGCCAGACCAGCTCAGCAAGGCTGAGAAGAGCTTTCTTTGCCCGTTGCTGCTGGCCTGAAACACTTGTTCAGCCTCCAATCACTTCCAGTAACAACAGTCACAATCCTTTATATGCGATTCCCAAATCCCCAAACCTCTGGAAACTTTCGGGGTTTTGTTTCTTTTTTTGTTTGTTTGTATTGCTTTTTTTCTTTCTTTCTTTCTTTCTTTTTCTTGAACTCATATGGTAGCAAATCCTGACCTGAATTGACATGAAGCTATTTATAGCTTTTATTAGATGTGAAGATCCACACATCTCACTCCAAAAAATATTCAGGTATTTGGTTATAGGATGCGGCCCCAGGTTCTGGCTGAGATTTTATATGATAAATGATATGTGCACTGTATTTCCTCTCTAAGATCTGAACAATTCTGAATTACAAATTGCATCTGGCCCAAGGAATTCAGATATAGGGTTGTGAGCCTATCAACATCATCTTCTTCACCTTCTTCATCATCATCATCATCACCTGACACTTCTGTAATCCTTACTGCTCTAAGTGCTTTAAATATTTTATGCTTTAAATCATAATAAGAGCCTATAAGGGAGGTTCTGTTAATATCCCAATTTTTCCAATATCCCTTAGGAAACTAAGGCTCAGAGATGCTATGTAACTTGCCCAAGGTCACACAGCTAGTACCTGGCAGAGGCTGGATTTGAACCCAAGGTGGTCTGGCAGCAGAGTCTAAGTCTAAGCTCTTCCTTGCTACACTGTGCTGCTTCTGAGTATGTGTGCCTGGCCTTGCGGTTGTTCACAACGCCCAGCCCTGACCTGACTGGCTTGCCTCTGGCTGCTTTCCTGGGGACCCTTTCTTGTTCTGACTCCACATTTTCAGCTGTGAGCAACAAGCCCAACCCTGCTTCTGGCCTGCTGAGTTGGTTCCAGGATTCGATCTCCATGGGGTGTAACTTTCAGCAGCTCCTCGCTAATTTTAGTGGTCCTCAACCCCTCTAACTCCACAGCCTCAGAGACAGCAGCTTACCTTCTGCAGCCCAGCCCTGGAATGGGCTGCCAAGTGAGCCCTGGATCTGTCCCTCCTCCTCGAATACCTCCTCTCAGCCCCCCAGAGCCTCACTCCCACCTCTCCCCTGCATTGCAGCCCACTTAGATGGCCTGCCCTTCTAAGGCTGGACACCATGGAAGTCTGTGTCCTGAGTACTACCCAGGACTTGGTGCATTCTGGGGCCTCAGTGATGTGTGAGGCAGAACTAAACAACTCAATAAGCTTAGGCTCTTTTGTTAGTGTATACATGGCTTCGGGTCTAGAAATTACTCTCGGACTTGGCTTCCCTCTCTTCCCAATCTGTGGCAAACACATAGACTCAAACAAAATGGACCTAGATATTGCCCGAGTGATCTTAGCTATGGTGACAACTCCTTGTTAACGGCTTATTCTGCATCAGTCACCATGATAAGCACTTGATACGCCTTGTCTTGGCGTATCAGAGTCCTACCAGGAAGGTACTGAACTGAGGTACAGAGAGGGTAACTTGCCCAAGGCCCCATACCATATCTAGTGTATCGGTGACCTATTGCCACAATAATTGTATAGAACAACCACTCCAAAACTCACTGGCTCCGAAAACCAATCTTTTATTCTTGCTTGCATATCTGTTGGCTGGGATGGAACATTCTTGATCTCTCCTGGGCCCAGCCAGGGCTTAATTCCAAGCTGCAGGTTCAGTACCTGTCTGTTTCATATGACTTTCATCCTCTGGATCAGTGGGCTTGTCTGGGCATGTTTTTTCTAGGTGATGGAACAGGTGCAAGCAGGTAAACCTGGTCATCCAGACATATTTGAAGATTCTGGGTACATCATTCCTACAAACATCCCATTTGACCAATGCAAGTCACATGGTTACACCCAACATCACTGCGTAAGGAAGTATACTTCTCCCACCTTGAGGCCATGGCAGGTAGAACGGCCAAGTCCAACATCCATGGAGGAGGGAAGTGTACTCCTTCCAAGGGTCAAGGGAGATGGGGTGAGGGTGGGGCAGAGGGAATATCCGCCAAACAATCATCTAATCTACCACATTCACTGTAGGGTAGAGCCAGAAATGACCCAAGACTGGTCTATTCTCTTGAGCCCTCTCTTTGAATAGGGTCAAGCATCCAGGGTAGATCTTTTGGCCATTCAACAAACAATACTCATGCAGTCCAGTGGGTCTTTTGGTCCTTGAGTCAGAGGCATAGGCTGCTCCTAAGGCAGGTGGGAGATGGTGGTGGAGTCTGAGCCGTGGAGTAGCACAGATGAGAATGTGCTCTGATGTGCTGATATTACCCCCTCCAAATACACCATGGCCCTGCATCTGTGCTTTTCTCTGGGTCTCAGACCTGTCATTAGAGGATTAACTTTCTGGTCACCTTCCTTACACATGTTTCCATGCAGCCTTGGAATGCATCATCAAAGTCCAACGCAAGTTTATTTGAATTCTTTGTCCGGCATACCTGACTGTTTTCTTGTGTTTACAAGGGAGTGTTAGAAATTCCTCAATTTTGGAGCTGTGTTTTTACTGGGAGAGAAGAATGAATAGAAAAAGCTCCCAGTGGATTAATTTATTTGTATTTGGTTCTAGCTCCTGACATTTAGAAAGGCTTGAAGATCTTATTAATGTTTGCTATTTTTGATTTGCTTTGTAGGATGATAGATTAAACCACAGAATCCTGGAAAATAGATTTGTTATTTTCCTTTTCAGAGCTGCAAAAGTCTGAAACTATTTTCCTGCGTGCCAGGATGGCCAGTGCTGGGCTCCCAGGCTGCCACCCCTCACCACTCTCACCCTAGCAGACATTGCTAATAGCTCCCAACACTGGTGTCCTCTAAGCCCAGAAATGACCTCTATCCAAATCTTTGCAGAGTTCTGATAAAGACAGTGCCATCCTCTGTTCCTTTTCTCAAAATGCCACTACTCAATTCAAAAATCCTCAGTATCTCCAAATTAGATTCAAAGCCCTCCACCATCTGAAACTTCTCACTCCCCAGGGCTAATGTCCTTCTAATCCCTTTATCACCCTTATGGTAGGCAAAATTCTCAGGCAGCTGCTAAGATTCCCACCCCCTGGTGTACATGCCCCGTGTAATCTGCCTCCCCCTGAGTGGGGGTGGGACCTGTGACTATGAGACTATGATGAGGTTTTTTTTTTTTTTTTTTTTTTTAAGAAGACATGGGGGATGAGGAGTTGCCCTATAAGATTTTTTTTTAAATTAAATTCAGTTTTATTGAAACACATTCACACACCATACAATCATCCATGGTATACAATCCACTCTCCACAGGATGATAACATAGTTATGCGTTCATCACCACAATCTATCTCTGAACATTTTCCTTACATCAGAAAGAACCAGAACAAGAATAAAAAAAAATGTGAAAAAAGAACACCCAAATCATCCCCCCATCCCACCCCATTTGTCCTTTAGTTTTTATCCCCATTTTTCTACTCATCCATACACTAGATAAAGAGGGTGTGATCCACAAGGTCTTCACAATCACACTGTCACCCCTTGTAATCTACATTATTATATAATTGTCTTCAGGAGTCCAGACTGCTGGGTTGGAGTTTGGTAGTTTCAGGTATTTACTTCTAGCTATTCCAGTACATTAAAGCCTAAGACGTGTTATCTATATAGTGCATAAGAATGTCCACCAGAGTGACCTCTCGACTCCATTTGAAATCTCTCAGCCACTGAAACTATTTCATCTCATTTTGCATCCCCCTTTTGGTCAAGAAGATAGTCTCAGTCCCACAATGCCGGGTCCACATTCATCCCCGGGAGTCATACTCTGTATTGCCAGGGAGATTTACACGCCTGGGAGTCGGGGGCAGCGAGTTCACCTGTCGAGATGGCTCAGTTAGAGAGAGAGAGGGCCACATCTGAGCAACAAAGAGGTACTCAGGGGGAGACTCTTAGGCACCATTACATGCAAGTTTAGACTCTCCTTTGTGGTAATGAGCTTCATAAGGGCAAGTCCCATGCTCGAGGGCTCAGCACATCAAACCGCCAGTCCCAATATTTGTGAACATCAACACCAGTATGATGAGGTTTTAATTAGCTGACTTAGAGTTAACAGAAGAGAGATTATCTTGGGTGGGCCTGACTTAATTAGATGGGTCCTTAAAAAGAGAAACTGGATCCTTCCTGAACACGAGAGTCTTCTGCTGCCCTTAACGAAATCAGGTGCTGTGTTGTAAGAGGGCCCATGGAGGGGGCCATGGGGCAAGGACCTGCAGGTGGTCTCTAGGAGCTGAGAGTGGCTCATGACCCACAGCCAGCAAGAAAATGGGAATCTCAGCCAGACAACTGCAAGCAGCTTAATTCTGCCAACAATCATGTGAGCTTGGAAAGGACCACAGCCCAGAGACACCTTGACCTCAGCCTTGTGTAACCACGAGCAGAGAATAGCTAGGCCGAGCCTAAACTTCTGACCCACAGAAGCTGTGAGTCAATAAATGGGTATTGTTATAAGATGCTAAGTTTTGGTTATTTGTTATACAGCAAGAGAAAACTAATATACCCTTATTTCCAAGCCACATCCAAATCCTTTTATTCTTCATAGTCAGCAAATTTTTCTTATCTTTAGGAAAACTTTATTCATGCTGGAAAAACTTTGCTCATGAGCCTTTCCTCTTGCTGTGATTCTTTTCTCATCTGTATGCCTAAATCATAACCCAAATGTCACCTCCTCCCTGAATCTTTTCTTGCTAGGCCTAGACATATGTCACCAGGTCCTTTGTTCAAGATGCCATGATTGTTTTTGTTTCTGCCTTGTAACATAAAGTTACCTGGATATGTATTTTATTGCTGCTGTTAGCCTGGGGACATCTTTGGAGTCAATATCTAATTCGTCCTTGTCCCCTCATTGCCAAACCCTCACACTAGACTCAGCATGCAATAGATGGTCAATAAATGCTTATTATATAATGGGTGTTTCTAGTGGTTGGGGAATTCACAATATGTATTTGACTAACTTTGTATTTGGCAAATTTTTTAGCCTTAGTAGGTGATGTTTTGCTGATATTAAAAATGTTTATTTGGCCAAGAACCAAATGGAGACTTCCCTCCCTGCATGCCCTGATTAATCTTTCATCCTCTCTCTTTTTTCTTCATTCAATTCAATTCAATTCAGTGTCCCCCTGTTGTGTGCCAGATCTCTGCTCTGTCCCTGTCCTCAAAGGGCTCAGGGTCTTGGGATCGAGGGTAGGGTGACTGAAGATTCTCCCGGGACATAGGGCTTTTAATGCAAAACTGGGACAATCTCAGGCAACCAGGATGGTTGGTCACCCTAATGGGGAGACCCATGAGTGAAAAGACAAGAAAAGGCAAGTACAACAGAAGGCAATTACTGTGCTTTGGCACTTAAGGGGGATGAGCTTAAGGTATCCCTAAGGTATCTAGGGATTGTTCAGAGACACTGGACTAATTGGGAGTATGGGAGGGGCTGGTAGTACATCACAGAGTGGAATTCTAGAAATAGGAAACAACATGAACAAAGTCTTGGCAAAGAGACGGCTTGCTTAGAGAAATGCAAGTCACTCATATCCAATGAGTAGTAGCAGTTGGCCCAAGCTGAGCTGTGCTTGATATGTATGTGAGCATGTACGTGTGGAAGAGATTGGGAGGTTGGGGTGCAATGAGAGCAGGGGGGGACTTTTCATGCAGAGGGAATAAGATATGCAAAAAAAAACCCCGGCTTGACAACCTGCAGGGCTCTGCAAACACTTCTGGGTCAGAGCATGGTCAGAGCACCCTGTCATGAGACAGGGTGTGGCAGGAAATGAGCTCAGAAAGAGGCCAGACCAAATTGGGGTGGCAGTGGGGGGGGGGGGACATACTTGTGAGCTCTGCCAGGGCAGATGAGGGTAACCATTGAGTAGTTTTAAGCAAAGGAGTGACGTGGACCCATTTGTATTTTAGATGGATCATTTTGGTCCCTGGATTAGGGATGGACCTGAGATATCCATGGGGAACAGTGAGGAGGCTCTTGAATTTACCCAGGGAGAGGTGGCACTGGCCTGAACCAAACTGTGTCCATGGAAATAGAAGGGCCCAGAGCCAGAAGACACCGAGATCACAGAATCCAGAGGACTTGGCGACGGATTGGATGGTGCAGTGTGGGGAGTGTGTGAGGAAAATGGTGGAGTCAAGGATGATGTCCAGCCTCTGGTGTGGACAACGGAGGCAACCATGGTCCCGGTTATGTGAGGCAGGGGCTGGGGCGGTCAGTGGGGTGGCAGAGGGATAAGGTGAGCTCAGTTCAGCAAGTTGAGTTTGAGAGGCTTCAAAAGCGTGAGGGCTAAAAGGTGTCAACTGAAGTCTCCGACAAGGAGATCACTGGAGACTGCCATGAGGCTGGCCTCCCTTGAGTGGTGGGAAGAAAGCAAGTGTGCAATTGATCCAGGAGTGAATGGAGGTGGGAAGGTCGAGATAGTGAGTACAGCTCTAAGAAACCTGGCTGTGAAGGAAAGCAGAGAGGCAGGGCTGCGGCAGGAGGGGAACACAAGGTCAAGGAGCCCCTCAGACAACCTCCCTTATGCTTTGTTCCATGCACATGTCCACTTGTTTGCCTGCCATTCATCTTCTTATGACAAGTGCTACTTAGCACATATAAGGCACTCAGTAATGGGTGTGGACCATACACAGGAGAACCTAATTCAAGTTGCAAAATTGTAACCATTTGAACATTTGCATTGTGGTTACTAGAGACTTAGATATAATTTAGAATGAATTGTTGGTCTTCTAATATCAGGGATGTCTTTCTTGGACAGTTTCAGGCCTTTGAAAATGAGGTGAAATAGACTGCTAATTGAAATCAATATTCTTTTTCACAAGGCTTCTAATTTATAGTAATGTTTATAGTCTGGTAATTAAGAATAATTAGACTTCTTGATAAGGCCCATCCTCTACCATACAGAGAAAATGCACATCAACTGTCAGTCACTAAAACAATGGCCAGATTCATTTAAAAACAAGTTTTGGGTAATGAGAAACTTCAGAAAAAATATCTGATGGAGAGTATGCTGGAAAAAAAATTTAGGCTCTTTATAAATTAAAGTTAAGAATCTGGGAGTATTTGCTACTTCTTACAAAACAGATGGAATTGGATTGAGAAACATGGTCAGTAGCCCATCTGTGTTATGTTGCCAGAAGAAAAATAATGTAATTAAACACATGATTCACTCCTTCCCTCAAATCATCTTTTGTTCCCAAATTCAAGTCCCATATCACCTAGAAACCTGGGCAGTATAACTGATGACAAATGCTAGGTCTCTTTATTCATAGAAGAATAAACGGTGGAGAAAGGCATAGCACATAAGAAAAATGACCATAGAACATTCTACCCAGAGGAAGAGTAGATATCTGAAAATAATTTACTGAAGGAAACAGAAAAAAAAATTATAAGGTAATTTGGCATTCACTATAGAATACTACAAGAGAGCACAATCTTTCTGAAGACAGAGCTGAAAGTCATAAGGCTGATATAAATTCACAACAGAATCTATTACAGCAAGAGAGCAAAGAATTGTGAGCAAATTAAAAATGCAAAAACAAAGGTAAAATCTTCATTGCAGGCAGGAAAGGGCAAAATTGACGCAAAAAAAGGAAGGAGGGATGTGAAAAACCAACTTGAGCAGCTCCATAGGAAACAGGGACAAAGACAAGGAGATAATATAGAAGGCAGAAATTAAGTAATTAAGTCCCTGCCTAAGAATTATATATATTTCTGAGGAAGAAATAGGCAAAGTTAGAATAAAAGCAATAATCAAAGAAGAGTTGGCAATACATTTCCTGAGCTGACGAAGATAGGAGTTTGTAGTTCTGAACAGCTCATCCCATTTCAGGCAAGACTGTAGAGCAGAGGGATGCAAATTCGCCCCCATTCTGATCTCAAAAAATAATAAACATCCCAACAGAAAAAAAGCAGGTTATCTAAAATAGAATGTGAATCAGATAGCTGCTAATTTCTTCTGGGCAAACCTGAATGCCAAAGACAAAAGACCATAACTATAGAATTTGTGGGGAAAAGCTGCAAAACAACATTGTAACTAGAACCAGGCTGTCTTTCACATGAGAAAGTACCAGGAAGACAATTCTTGATATGTAAGAGCTCTGAAAAAATATCAAGGAAAGGAAATCAACATTTAACAAACATTTATTGAATATCTTTTATGTGCCAGGCCCTGTTCTAGGCACTGGGTGTACAATTGTTATTAAGATAAAGTCCCTGCCATCATGGAACTTACATTTTAACAATAACTATACAAATAAACAAATCTATGGTATAATATCAGGTAGGTATTGCGGCAAAGAAAATGAAAGTGGAGCAAGGGCTAGAGAACAACGAGGGCTGCTATTTAGATAATGTGGTCCTGGAGGGCCTCTCTGAAGAATGGATGTGAGTTGAGAATAAATAGAAAGTGCAAACTGCATGAACATCTTGGGGATGAGTGTTTCAGACCATGGAAATAGGATGCAAAAGGGCTCACCAGCAAGAGTTAAGAGTCCACTGTGGCTCAGTGGAGCTGGAGTCAGAGAGGGAGCTCAAGGAGGTAAATTTGCAGAGATTGTCAAAGACAGGTCATGTGGGGCCTTGACCACAGGATCTCAAAGTTTCGATTTCACTTAATGCACAATGGGAAACAATTGCAGGGATTTTGTCCAGGGGAGCAATCCAATCTGACTCAGGTATTGAAAAGATCACACAGGTGTCAACATGGAGAATACCCAGAGGGGGCAGCATGGAGCAGCAGTGGGGAGACCAGTTAGGAGAGCCATTGCAATAACTCAGCCAAGCAACAATGGTGATTTGATTGGGGTGACAGCTGTGGTGATGCCATTGCAAAATTGTTGTATTTGGGAAATATTTTTAAGGTATTTATTGATGGGTTGAATATCTGGTGTGAGAGAAAGAGAGGAATCAAAGATGACACCAAGGTTTCTGATTAGAATGATTGGTAAATAGAGGTGCCATTTTCTGAGATGGGACACAGGGAACGGAGCATGGAGGGGAAAAATTAAGAGGCTCAGTTTCTGACGTTAAGTGTTAAATGGTTGTTAGACATATGTATCTGTTAGGTAGGGTCATACTAGCCACTGTAACATAAATCTCCATATCTTCACAGCTTAAAACAAGCTTATTTCTCAGTCAGGTTGTAGTCCAGTGCAGTTATTCTTGTTTTATGAGGGACCTCCACAGGCTGACACAGGGACCCAGGCCCCTTCCGTCTGTGGTTTCACCCTCCTTTAAGTCCTGGAAGCCTCTGCATTCCACTGATATTAGAGAGCAGGGAGAGCATACTGGGAGAGAATTGTAACATGACCCTACCTAGATGCAAGGGTGGGTGGGAGAGGTAGCCCTTGGCCAGGCAGCTGCTTCCTAGAGGCAGCTACACTAAGGGGGGCATACGAATTGTGGACAGCTTCATCACTGCCCCAACAGCCAGGCGAAAACGGAGATTGGCAGGAAGAATGCAAGCATGGCAGTCAGGAGCTAGCTAGATAGGGGCTGGAGATGTAAACTTGGTAGTCATTAGCATGTAGATGATGTATAAGGTCACGGAGACTGGATTAGATCATGGGAGCAGGGTTCAGCCAAGTACAGCCACAGGCTGGCTCTTTTCCCATTAAAATGATATTGGATCACAGCCATGTTCATTCATTCATATATTGTCTATGGCTTCTTTCCCCTGAAGAAAGAACTGTTAATAGTTTCTTCTGTGTTCTTCCAGAAAGTTTATCTATCTATATATCGTATCTCTCTAACTATTTACATTCATACACATAATATGTATATATATATACACATTCATATAGATGGAAAATAAAAATATATACATATATTTGGGATCTAAATATATAGACATATGTATCATGCATCCCTTTTTAGATTACAAAAATGGGAGCACATCATACATATTGTTTTATAACTTGCTTTTTTTTCATTTAATATATCTTGGATATCTTTGTAAAATAGTTCACATAGGTGTTTTCTTTCTCTGTCTTTAGTATTTGCCTAATATTCTGTTGTGTAGATTTATCATAAGGCAGTCTCCCATGAATTGGTGATTAGATTACTTATTCATTATTTCCATTTGTGTTTACTCTTACAATGCTGCAATGAACTTCTTTACATATTATGTTTGAGCATTAGTACAAGACTATTTGTAAGATAAAAACCCTAGATGGTAAACGGCTAGGTAAATGAGTATACCCATTATTAAATTTGGTAGTTATTGACAACTGCCCTCTGAAAACGTTGTGCCAATATGCATTTATGTATTTACCAACAAAGTTTGACTGTTAGTTTTATGATCACTTGAAAATTAAGAAGGCTTTGAATATGCTGAAATAGAAACATATTTAAGAATGAGCAGGGCAGCCACCACAGTATGATATCACTTTGACACTGATTCCTTTAGAATGTGATCCATTGCATAATCATTCATTTGCGATATTTATCTAATGCAAAACTTAGTTGATTTAAGATAGCGTTTTATAATACATATTTTCAAAAACTGAATTAGGCATTAAGCAGTACTGCATGACTCACATGAAATCATATCAGTATAATAGCTCATTCTGCCATTTAATGTGACATTTGTGAAAAAGTGTATAAAATATGCTATATATATGTCAGCAATAAATGAAATGTTTTCTACTAAAAATGTCCACCACATTATTTCCACGTTCTGCTGCAATGCAAATTTTGTAATATGTTCTTAGAACATTTTTTCTTGCAGCTAGATCTTTATTAAAGTCAGCCAAAGGCTGTGCTTCTCATGTTATAAAATAGGTGTCATAATTATCTAATGCAACTACTCCAAAAATTAGATTAGCAATTAGCTGGACCAACTGATTGGTATGACTTCCTGGATGCGGCTCTTTAATGTTGAACATTTACTTTGTGCTTGAAGGATTTGTTTGTGTGTTTCCTACATGTGATGAGAGCTTTTCGGTAATTAGCTCCTTAGGGATGTTGTATTCCAATAGTTAAAGAATAATTACAGCCTTATGAAAAGTGAAATGGCTTCGGCTTCCCTTTGTTGTAGTTTAATTGTATGCAACAAGTCCAGGAGGTGCCTCATTTCAAATTGTTACAGTGAAGATGTAGCTTTCATTAAAAAAAAAAAAACAACAACTGTGAATTTGGTAAAATGGCAAATTGGTATAATTTTGAAAACAAGCTTGCAAAACTATTAAAATAAGCTTTGTGTTGCTTCATTAGTTCATAATTTTCATTACAAATTAAACTGTGGCAGAGTGAAACAGTATAAGGTTATAACTACAATGAGATGGAACTTGATGAAAAAGTTCACATCAAAAGGCATCACCTGGGAAGATGACATTGCAATGGACTGTTAATTGGTGCCAACCACAAAAATGAACAAGAGTAAAATGACAGGCCAGTTCTCACAGGTCATATACTTTGTGGGTGAAGTGAGAATTAAATATACCAAAAAGAGAATATATTTTCTTCAATTCTCTTCTTGTTATTTTTGAAAATTTGTCTCTTTGGAAAGAAAAGTTTTAAATCAAACTGTGATAAGATGTTTTTTCCACTCCAAGCAAGTGTGGAGTGGCAAAGGATGCTACTAGACACAATAAAGTCAACTGTTAGCCAGCTATTGTTGCAATGATGCTCCATAACAAACCACCCCTGAACTCTCAGTATATTGAAACAACAAACATTTACTTCTCACCCGTGGGTCTGTGGGTTGGCTGTAATTTGGTTGGGTGAGGCTGGGCTCTAAGTGCATGAGTCCAGGATCCAAGATGTCAGTTGGATTCAAGTATGCTTGGATGAATGGCTACACACAAAATATTCTTCTCATGGTGCATGGCAGAAGCACCAGAGCCCAACCCAAATGCACGAGGGCACATAAGGCTTCTGCTAGTGTCAAACCCACTAAACCTCCATTCACTAAAGCAAGTCACACGGACAAGCCCAACATCAGTGGGGTGGGGACGTGTGCTCTTCCCACAGTGCAAGAGGTAGAGGAGGAAATGCATGCTAAATGACCACTGTAAAATGGGTTCAACATCATGGCTGAGATTATATTCCCCATCTATATTCTCAAACACTGTTGTATGTTCATCTGCCTTTGTTTACATCAGGCCAAGCTGGAAAATGTTAAAGAAAATAAAACATGATGAAACCATTTTATTTTCAGCACCAGATGGGACAGGAAATAGTAGAAGCAATACTTCGTATAAAGTAAGCTTGTGGCCAAAGCCTGAAGCCAACAGAGCTGAAGGAACATCTTCCTTCCATCTCTCCATCCTGAAAATCCTCTCAGGAAAATGATGTCATGTGAAAAGAGACTTGATTTGAAAAAGCTGGAACTTTACCTAAACTTGCATAGAACCCAAGGCAAAGCCTGTCTTGTTTCAAAGCATATTATGAAATTCCTCATCCTAATGCCAATGAAATAGTCCACCCAGTTGGGGCAGCCTTTCTGAAGCCTGGAAATGGTTGAGCGGGGCTGTGGTTTGCAAGGAGGAATAAAATTGAAGAAATGAAGGAATGCCTTGGTCAAGGGACATCACTTACTCCAAAATCACTAACCTGTTTTCTCCTATTCTGAAGCAGATCATGAAGGAATTTCCAGTTACCCCGCCCACCATTCCAGCTGCCTTTCAGCAAGCAACTGGAGGATATTCAAGCCATCCCTGTGCAGCCCTAGTTTTGTCCGTTACATGATGATGATGTCAACAAAGAAAGCTCCTTGCTTGTGAAACTCTTTTGCAAATTGCAATGGCCTCTTGCAAATGGTGAAGTGGTTGGAAGAGAATTCATGGAATTTGTATATGGCGGACCTTGTTGGTGTGCTGTGCATATCTCCTCTGCACTCCCCACCCCCAGCCTCCTGATGGCTTCTTACCGTGAACACCTGCAGCTCTCTGCCTGAGAATATTCTCTGGCTGCCCCAGCAGGCTTGGCCCATGCCTGAGGCAGGCTCAAAATGCCGGAAAAGTTAGTATCTCCTTAATACCAGCCCTTAACCAGTGATGGATGGGAGCTGATGTTTGAACCCCGAGCTTCCTCACTCCTCATGGGCTTGATAATGCCCCCTTTATGGTCCTCTTCCCCTCCCCTGACTCACTTCCCCACTCCTCTACAGGTGCTGCCTGCAGTAACCTCCAAAATAAACGGCTTGCACTCAAATCCCCATCTCAGGAGCTATTTCTGGGGAAACCCGACTTAAGACACTGTACACCTGTGAAGGGTGACATCTCATCTGGTTTAGCTACTTTGGTGAATAAGAAGCTTTGTACATTATTGTAACACGCGGCTTTTGTCAGAGGATTCCGGTGGTGTCAAAACAGCCTGCCCACGGTGCTGACAGGCTTCTCGACAACCGCGAGAAGAGTCTCCAGGAGATCAGAGCCAGGTCCTGGTTCACCACCCACTCCCAGTTTTCAGACAAGTTCCAGGGGTCTTGTCTGAAAACGGGAACCATCTGCAAAGACTTTCTGCAATATCCTCCAGTCCCCTGGTTTCCAGGGGCAAGTCACAATGGGCTTGATTGACCTTTGGGCAGAAGATAAGTGCTCAATCTCAAAACAAGTAGGAAGGGGAGAATATTTTTTTATGTCTTGGCATTATTGCCAAATGGATAGAATCAGTCTTTCAATTCAAGGTCCTGCCATCACTGTTATGGAAGCAGTTGCAAAAAAACTCTAAGTATTTGGCCTCCATACTTATATTCTGGATGCAGGGACTGGTGGTGGACAGTTTGCATATTGCCTTGAATTTAAGATACAATCTGCTGCAAGATGCACCGCTAATTTAATAACAGTTTTTCAAGTGTGAAAGGGGACACTACTCACGTTGAAAGTGCACAGTGGCTGTAAGAGGATTTACTTCTTTCAGGAAATTTAATGTGTGCATCTGGCAATGAAGGAATTGTGGGTGGGACTTGGCCAGTGCTGGTGGAATGGCCCCATAGGAGCAGTTGACAGTGGCAAATCCTTATCAGTTTGAGGAAAGGAAGAAGTCAGTGGACACTTGGAAACCATACAGTGGTTTTTGACATTTTCTACTACTCTAAGAGCCTTAAAATAGACACTGGAAATTTCTGCTGTCACAGACAGTGTCAAGGAGGCAGACCCACCAAAGATGACATCTCTGGCTTGACAAAGGCACATCCAACTTGAAGTCTTGGGGAATCTGGCGTTTCTCTAAGTAGCCTCCCTCGGCCACGTGAGTGTGAGAGTTTAGATTCAGGTTGCCACTGTCATGCTTATTGCTTGGTGCTGTTCACACTTGCTGCTCTCTGAATGAATGAGAAATTAAATGGATGGGATGTCAAAGATGATGCATTTTGTCATGTTGACATCTTAGTTAATCCCAACAAAAGAAACTTCCGGTGGAAATTTACTCTTGTGCAGAACTGAACTTGACTTTTTGTTTTATTTGTGCACTCTGTATCTGCTCCTTCTGAGGGAAGGGGAAGTAGCCATTCATTTTTGCTTTAAAAAAAAAGAATGAAAGACAATGTTTGTGTGTGACGATGACTGTTATACGATAACTTATGAGGGGACTATATTTCCAATGCAATAAATAAGTTAAATGAACAATTTGCAAATACGTGCATTTTTCTAAGGCTCATAGATTCCTTTAGAGTTTTGTGAATGGGTTCACAGCGTTCAAAAAACTTTTTTACTATGGATTTAGTCAAACTTCTTTAAACCTAAGGCTTGAGAAGAGTTTAAGTGATTTAACCTCACTATGAATACACAGGTGAGGTATTAAGTTATTGAAAGAAGTTTGTTTTGTCTAGAAGATGAACGAGTTCTTCTTACAATATTGACTTTATGAATTATCCTAAAAGTCTCCACCACTCCCTTATATAGTATGTGTGTGGGGGTGGGGGTGGGGTGGGGTCTTCTATTTGGTCCAATCACAAATGATCAATTAGTAATCTCAATTTCAATCTATTTCTTTGTAAAGAGGGAATGTTCTCCCCCTTGTTTAGGGACGATTTGTCTTTTTTGTCCATAGTGCCCCTCCCGACCCGCATCCTATTCCCAAAGTCTTCACACGTTTCCTCTCTTTCCAAACCTATATAAACGTATGCTTCTTTGTGCTGCTAAAAACTAATCTTTGTTTTTTCAAGCTTTTAGGTGGGACACTTACCTTAATCCTCGTAGGTCTGTGTGCGTGAAGTGCTAGCACTTGGGAAGCTTCCAGTTTTGCGGAGCAGGCTCGCCTAGGACCCGATGGGTTAACCTTCCCTGGAATTCCTGCCCTGTCATCCTTGTGGGGAGGACTTAAAGTAGCTTTTGTCTCCCATTGTTTTCTGTGCTTGGATGTCTACCAACGATGCATTTAGACAAGAAGAGTGGAGAAGACCGGAAAATAGAGAAGAAAATAGAAAAAAGGATTCAAATGACTGACTCCTACTTTTTAAATGTAACAATTTTCCTAATTGTGACTTAATGGTGTTATTTTTTCTTCTCTTCACGTCCCATTTATTTCATTAAAAGCCTATATCTCCACTATTGGTATTATGCATTTGATAACAAGCTTCAGCGTTTCAGAGCTGGCGTATGTCTTTGTGTTACTGGTCAACAAACCAGACCTTAGACTGCTTTGCCTTGGTGAACACCCTCATCTCCCCAAGGCAGTGAGAGTAGCAGTTACTGAGCAAGAGAAAGATGCAGAAAGCAATCACCAAGATTCATTTTGTTTGTTTTAAAGACTCCCTCTGGCTATTATTTGGGATTTAGCGAACCTCATTTAACAGTGGAAAATCTTCCTAGGATCTAAACTGATGTTTCTGGAAATATGGCACACAGGTCTCCACCTGCATCACAATCATTTAAGGGAGCTTGTTAAGAATGCAGATTCCCAGGTTGTGCCCCTGAGCTGCTGAATTAGAAGTTCTGGGAGTGGGGAACAGGAATCTGCTTTTCTAACAAAGCTCCCCTGGTGATTCTGTCATAACTGAACTTTGAGCACCTACCCGTGCCTGCTCCCAGCCAGGAGGGCTGGAGATAGAGGAGGTTTTGTGAGCATCTGTTGACCTGCTTGGTATCAACTCCCCCCTCTTCTGGTAATAGATCCCAGATTTTATTTTGGGGAACCACCTTTCTCTTACTCCTAATTCATGTGCTCAGAGAGGGACCCACCTCCTCACACCTGTAGAGATGGACATGTGCCCAGGCCCAGGCAACCAGCACGTTCCATCTCTCCAGATGCAGTGTTGGGTTCAGTGGTGGACACACCACAAAGCTGATCCTCTGAGATCCAACCTGTGGCTTTTGCTGAAGAAATGAAGAGAAACTCTTTGTGCTGGGATTGCTGGCAGCATGAATGATATGAGCCTGGATCTGCTGGGGGAAGAGGTCGTCTTGCTTCCATGTGGAGAGGGTCTGCTTAGGAATTCACCAACAATGGAGACTAGCAGAGTTAAATGAACAGGGAGGGGGTGGCTGAAGGCAAGTCCTGTTGGCCTTCTTGGAGTCCTTGGATTCAGCCATGTCTGAAGACAGACTGGCTTCCAGGGTTTTCAGGTCCCTGAGCCAGGATGTCCCCTTTCTGCCTCTGCCAGTTTGACATGGAGTTACAGGTTGACTTGCATCCCTCCAAAAGATACGCTGAAGTCCTAATCCCTAGCAACTGTGAGTGCAAACTTATTGGGAATAAGGTGCTTGTTTGCAGATATAATTAGTTAAGTTAAAATGAGGTCTGACTGGAGAAGGGTGGGGCCTTAATCCAATATGACTAATGTCCTTATAAGAAGAAGATTTGAACAACAATGTAGATGAGGAGAGAATGCCATGTGACAACTCAGGCAGAGCATGTCATGGATTGCTACAAACCATCAGAAGCTAGAAGAGGGAAGGATTATCTCCAACAGGTTCCAGAGAGAACACGGCTCTGTTGACACCTTGATTTTGGAATTCCAGCCCCCAGAACTGTGAGACAATACATTTCTTTTGTTTTAAGTCACCAAATGTGTGGCCATTTGTTACAATGGCCATAGGAAACTAAGACACATCGGTTTATGACACTGTTCACAGAGTCTTACAGTGAAGAGAAAATAAAAATAACTGCTCTCCATGTTCAACACTGGCCTTATTTAGAGCAAACACTGGGTGTTGGGTGTGGAGCAGCCCCTAAACCTAAGAGCAGTCAATATCATCCAGACCATTGAGCAAATGATCTGGAAGCTCAAATGTACGGATAATTCTTGGGTTGATCATAAAAGTTTCAGACAAATACAAGATCTGGAACATTCTATAAAATAGTTACAAGCGCTATGTAAAGAGTTAATGTCTTTATAGGGACAATGGAATAGAATATTTGTCAGTGGGTCTCATGGAAAATTCCAGGCCATGGCCATTAGACTTTAGCCCTGATAACATATCTAGTCTCCCCAGACTCCAAATCCAGGACCTTCCAAATCATTATCACCTTAGATTTCTCAAGCTATCATGGTGCCTTCTTGAATTTGGGGGAAGAAGTTCAAGATATGGTTAAGAACAAGGATATTGGGAGTTAGACAAATCAGAATTCAAGTCTGGACCCTACCAGTTTACCACCACCTCATCTGGACAAGCTGCTTAGAGATTTCATTTCTAATATGGAGATAAGAGCAGCACCCTTGTTCATAGGTAACTGTGGGAATTAAATGAGATAATGTAGGTTAAATACTTAGCACAATGCCTGGCACCTAGTAATTGCCCAGTTAACATTAGTTGCTTTATTGTTGATCTCACTATGCCTCTTTGACGTTTATGTCTTCCATTTTAACTATATTTTTATGTTTCCCATGTATGTCCCCTACCAACCACCCCTCAACCCAAACTTTTAAGTTTTTTGCGGTAGGCACTCTTAACAAATTATGGCTGGCTTTAGGTCCATGGACCTATCTGAAAATGGAGGGGTAGGAAGATAAGAGGCAGATCTTGGTCTAGTGACTCACTAATGTTTTTTCTGCTTCTAATATTTCTTCTGTGATTCCACAAAGCGGAATCTCTTAGGAAAAGACCACAATGCGTATTGCTTAATGACTGCTTTTGTCAAGCTGCTTTAAAATACTTCAAAACAGAGATTTTGAGGAATTGTAGCTGTGACCCTATATGTATGAATTTGGCCAAAAATCAGAATGGCTTCTCCTGTATACTTGGTAGTTTTACTGCAAACACTATCAATAGGTAAGAATGTTCTTTTGAAGTTTCCGACCAAGAAGATAAATTGCATTTTTACAATACCCAAAGATTCCCCCCATTTTTTTTTTTTCATTTCTTTGATGCATGTAATTCTTGTGACTTTAGCCCAATTCTCACCTTTTGGCAAATGACCAACTCACAGATTCCAGGCAATATTCAGAATGTATTCAGCTAAAACAAATCAAGTCCAACAGTTGTCACAGAAGCATTTAACCAAAATTGCTTCAACATTTTAACAATGCTTGACATTTTCAGGGATGTCTTTGAAGTACAGAACTCCCAAAATATTTAGTGTTAATAGTTTTAGACAGGTGTTTTGCCAAAGACATGTAAAGATGTGTTGAGTGAAGATTATTATTTTGCAGTGTGTTTAGCCTCTGGAAAAATATTTATGTCTTAATTGGATAGAATTCCATCTGTCATTTTATCAAAACTTTGCTTGTGGTACATTTTGCTTAGAGTCCAAGAAAAATGAAAGTGTTTTAGCTGTGAGAATTAATGTGACACATGTTTGGGTTTTGTGGAATCAGTAGCATTTATTTGGTGATAATTGTAAGAGAGTATTTCACAAACTGGAACTAGACCTGGCAATTAGAAAATACAAAACTGGGTCTAAATGAAAAGTTTAAGAAAGAAGAAGAATGACAAAAAAAAAAAAAAAAAAAAATGTTGCAAAGGCTCTTTGATAGCAAACTGATGTCAAGGAACTGGAAAATCACTTAATTAAACCTCAAATGGAAGAAGGTAGCATAGTCAAATCCATCTTTTAGGTACTTCAGCCAAGTTAGTGTCAGGTACATAGAATATTTTCAAAATGAGATAGCTTCCCACCTTTTCCTCCCTCACTTTCCCTTTTTCTCTTTTTCTCCCTTGCTTTTTTTTTTTTTTTCTTTTTAACTTTAGATTCATCTTTCCCTCTACCAGGTTTTGGTCATTGACAAAATTCTTTCAATGAGAGACACTGAAGATAGAGAACTCAGAACTCAGATGCTTTTGAATTAATTTCAGATCAGAGCAAAGAAATCCCCTCCCTCCCTCACTCAGAGAAGTTGTCCACGTGAGTGTGGCTATGAAGTGTTAAGGCGTTGACTCCATCATCTAAGAGGAATGAACTTGGTCAACACCTTGGTAAACGAAGCGAGGGCTTGTATGTATCCTTTAAAGCCCAAGCACGTATTGAACCGGCATGTCTTTGCCAGCCCCATTTTCACCTTAGAGGCAGGTGAAGTGGGTCGTAGGTGAGGTATCTCAAGGTGGGAGACAAGGTGGAGACCCTTTCTGAACCAGAGAACTCTCAGATTTTGGGTGGTGGTGAGATGCAGGTGTCTAAAATCCTAAGCAGTAAGAGGTCAAACTCAAAGCAAAAAAACAAGAACTCACATGCTGAGGTGGGATCTAAGAGGAGCAAAGGACAAACCCTGGTAGACAAGTTGATCCAGAGATTCATTAGACCTTCTGATGGCACACACATCCCACACACCTCTGCTCTCAATAGCCCGGTCAGAATCAGATTGCCTACAGTAAATGAAATGAAGACATTTTATTCACCAGATCTCATCTGAGAGTGGGAAGGTTTTCCTCAGAGTGAAAATACTTGAAGTACTTGGTGTAGAAGCTGAGACTCTGGAGACCCTTGGAGGAGGTAGAGGGGTTCTGAGTGAGGGGGGTTGTTTAGCCTGGAAGATGGTGGGGCAAGTGGAGCCATGGAGCTGGTAAGAGGCAGTGGGTGAAATGCCCTGCATGTCCCCCACTCCTGCAAATCTTCACTAAACCACCTAAGTTCCTGCAATGCTTGTGTTCTGGGTTGGATTGTGTCAACCCACAAAAGGTAGGTTGGAGTCTCAGCTTCTAGGACCTCAAAATGTGACCTTATTTGGAAATAGCATCTTTGAAAGTGTGTTCAGTTAAGAGGAGCCCAAACTGAGTTAGGATGGGCTGTAAGCCAATATGAGGGAAATTTGGACACATGGACAGACAGACACAGAGGAGAACACCATGTGGAGACTGAGGCAGAGATGGAAGTGCTGCAGCTCCAGGCCAAGGAAGGCCGAGGATTGCCAGCAAACACCAAAAGCTAGGAGATGCAAGAAAGGATCCTTCCCAACAGGTTTCAGAGGGAACACAGCCTTGCCGATACCTTTGTTTCAGCCATCTAGCCTCCAGAAGTGGGAGACAAGACATTTCTGTAGCTTTAAGCCATCCAGTTTCTGGTACCTGTCACCTGATGCCTGGTAACAACCCCAGGAAATGGAGACTCTTGGTGAAGGTGCTGGCTGAGCACCTGTAAATACGACAAACATGGTCAAGCCAAGCCCAGGAATCATTGTGCTGATATTGAGACTTTGGGGTTTATTTAACAACAAATTGTTTTATTGGACAAACCATACCATGCAGTGGGTTTATGTAGAGACAGGATTTGGAGGAAAAGTTACTAAGAGCTCAGTTCTTTTCTTAAGTGATGGTTTCAAAACTAAAAGCTTTGGAAACCATATATCTGATAGGGGTTTAATATCCAGAATACATAAAGAACTCCTGTAACTCAACAACAAAAAGGCAAACAACCCCATTTAAAAATGGGCAAAAATTTGAATAGGCATTTTTCCAAAGAAGATGTACAAATGCCTAATAAGCACGTGAAAAGATTCTTAACATCATTACACTTTAGGAAATGCAAATCAAAACCACAATTGAGATACCATTTCATACCCACTAGAATGGCTACTGTTAAAAACAAACAAACAAATACTGGAGAGGATGTGCAGAAATAGGGACACTTGTGCATTGTTGGGAATATAAAATGGTGCAGCTGCTATGGAAAAAGAGTTAGGCTATTAGAAAATTTCATACAAAATCACCATACAGCTCAGCAATCCCACTTCTAGATATATAACCCCCAAAATTGAAAGCAGTGACAGATGTTTGCACACTGATATTCATAGCAGCATTCTTCATAATTGCCAGGAGGTGGAAGCAACCCAAGTTCCATAAACAGATGAATGGCTAAACAAAATGTGTAATATTCATACAATGACAGAGTATTTGGCCATAAAAAGGAATGAAGTTCTAATACATGCTACAACATCGATATCTTGGAAGATACCATGTTGCATGAAATAAGTCAGACACAAAAGGACAAATATTGTATGATCTCACTGATGTGAAATAAGAAAATGCAAACTCATAGAATCAGAAGCTAGATTACAATTTGCCAGGGGCTGGGTGGGAGTGGGGACTGGGGACTTAATGTTTAACTGGTACAAGTTCTGTTTGGAGTGATAGAAGAGTTTTGTCAATGGATGATGGTGATGGAGGCACAACTTTGTGAATGCCACTAATACCACTAAATTTTGCATTTGAAAGAGGATAAAATGGAAAATTTTGAGTTGTGAAAAAGTTGTCAGAAAGATAAACATAGAATTGTACAACACAAAGAATGAACCGTAATGTCAATTTAGGGGCTCTATTTAACAGTGTAATTGTAATAATATTGTTTCATCAATTGTAACAAGGGTGCCACACTAATGCAAAATGTTAATAATAGGGACAACTGGGCATGTGAGAGGGGATTATACGGGAACTCCGTACTTTTGGCTTGATTTTTCTATAAACCTACAACTGCTCTATTGAAAAAAAAAAATCCTAAAATCGTTAGCCAATTATCGTTAAAATGCTTGTGAAGAAACTTGAATGAATAGTAGATTATAACATAAGTGTTGGAGAAGGCCATAAAGATTGACTCCCCCACCAATGGGATGGATTTTGCTCAACTCAGATGTTGGCTGAAGTATCCTGTCCCTTGAGATTTCAAAAGAAATTGGCATGATCCCATTTCAAGTGTTGGGGGAGCCCTGTGACCCTCCAGATCTTTCCAGGGATCCTGGAGGGTAGGGAATGGCCGATGATTTTCTACATCCCCCATGACTGTGGTTTCTGTTTAGTTAGATCCATTCTGTGGATTCTCTCACCATACTTCCATGTTGGCCCTGTCCCAAAATGTTTCAGTTCAGCTACGGAACACAGACTGTCCCTTGATTCCCACATTAAAATCCACTCACACAAGCCCTTCACGTGTGAAGCAGACGTTGCTCAAGTTTGAGAAAGGAGACAGAAGAGTCACCTTCAACTTGAACAACAGAGCGTTCTGTGTTCAACGGTCTTGGCCAAAGGGCTGGGTGACTCTCTGCTCTTGCTCAGGGGTCAACCCCCCTTCCTAGTTCTATGTTATTTTTATGCCAAGGAATAGGAGGCTACTGAGCCATAAGCCTCATTTTGGGCCATGAAGACTGGGCCACTCTGAAATGACCACTTGATTAAGCTCTCAGATGAGGTTCCACTGTCCTCCCAATCCATAGCTGCATTCTTCCAGGTATGTTTCAAATAGATAAACAGGGCCCAGAAAAGTGAAATTATTTGCCCAGATAAATGGCAGAGCCAGGACCACAATATATGGCTACAACTATAATACATGGCCTTATTGCAGAGACCCATTTTCACAGCACAATTTCCATAGATTTGCATTATAGATGGGAATTATTTTCAAATAATTCAGTGTTTACACTCTTGGCTCTAAAACCGAAGTGAACAAAGCTAAGTCTTTCTTGATAAATCAGAAAGCTCAGGGTTAACGTGGCAGCTCAAAAATCTCTTCTCCATAGTGACCTTCTCTGACCACTCCTCCCTACCACCTGTCACCACCAGCTGTCCCTATCTCCTTGTAATGTTAGTGCTCCCATTGCATCTAACACTCCCCTTCAATTATAATTATAATTATTTAATAGAGTGACTGCTTAATTCATATCTCCCTTCACCCCCAGACAAAAATCATGCCTGTTTTTGGCTCTCTTCTGATCCCTGGCACCACGTAGATGGTCTAGAACACAGTTGGTGCCCAATAGATAGTTGTCAGGTGAAAGGGCAAGGTTTTTGGAAAGCTGGGGGCATGAAGACATGCATCCTAAACTGATAATCCTGAGAATTCCGTGTGGAGATGGTGATAGCCCAGCTGTGCCTTGAAAGAGGGTGATGTGCAGGTGTTCTTGGTTGCAAGCAACAGAAATGGGCAGTGGCTAATTTGGGCAGAAAAGGAATTTATTGGAAACAATTTCCTGGCTCACAGGCTCCATGGACAGCTTGAGAATCAAGAGTGAAAACTGTGACTGAACCAAGGGAGGCCCAGCAGTGAGGGGCACAGTCAAGTTCACCCCAGTGAACATCTGGTCGGGACAGGAATATGGCTGCTGGATCTCAACGCTGCTCGCAGACTCTCAGATTGGTTCCCACGAAGACATCCTCAGCTCTCCTGTGTCTTCACGTAGCTCCTGCAAGAATCCAGGTCCTGAAGAGAGCATTTGCTTGGGCACACGCACTGCCAGGATTGGGAGAGACAATCTCTGGGCTTTGCTGGTTTCACAGTAGGTTGAGACCTTTCTCCACCAACAATCATGAAAATAAGCATACTCCCCAAACCGGTAGACTCTATGAATACTGGGAAGATATTTAAAACATAAAACAAAGACAACTTGGCAGTTTAAATAGCTAAGCATTGGAAAGTAAGATATGTTGAGGCACGGAACTCCAGCAATGTTAATAGTTTCAACAAAGGCCTGGGGGTAGAAAATTAGAACATATACCAGGGACCAGAAAGTGGGAGGAAATAGAGTGCTGTGACTGGAAATGTGAGTTGGTCTCATACTATCAAGGATATTGAATTCTAGGCTGAGCATTCTGTGCTGTCCAGCTATCTTTGGAAGCCCGGCATGTAAAGACCACCAGGGAATAGACGCTTTGCTTTAACTTCAGAGCCTTGGAAAAGCCCACCATTGTTTTCTTGGCTCCTCCTTTCCCATATGAGATATTACTTTAAAAGTTGAAAGATTTGCTGGAGCATAAAAGCTGTCTATAAAACGAAGGCACGAGTTGTAGGGTTTCCTTGCTTCGGGGGGTTTTGGAGAGAATTTTTGTTGGCTTGAAACTTTTATGGACACAAAGGCCTTGCAATGACCATTTAGTTGAGCTAATTTGGCAGAAATTCTCCAAGACGTGATACATTTATTGGCAGGGAAAGCCCAAAGCTTCTAGACTGGGTCCCCTCAGTGCACCTGATGAAATGACTTTGAGTCTTTTTACGCAGTGGATAAAATTTGGGTGGGTCACTTTCCAGGGCTGCAACCTGCGGTGGCTGGGGGAGGGCGCTGCCGATGGCTATCAGTGCCAGAGCTTCTCGGCGGCTCCTACACGGCCGCCTTTGTGTGCTCAGAGGACAGGGAGCACAGAGACAAGGTGTGGCTGATGGGGCCCGATAAATCCCGCACAAAAAGCCCACTGTAGTGCTGAAAGGGTCTCCAATGTAGCTCTTTAATTTCCTCGCTTGGAAATGTTTCTCCTCTTTTCATCCCTGGCCTTTATCTTAACTTCTGATCGGAGCAAAGAGGCAGCCTTTCAAATTGAACAAATAGGCTCCTCTGCTTGTGACAAGATGTACCTCATTTTCTCGGCAAGCCTTCAGCAAGGGCACACCTTTTTAATTTATTTTCTGTAAGAAAAATCTAGCGGCTGGATAGAACAAGGACCAGATCTGGCTAGAGGTCATTTCTCGAGCTAGTCATAAAGTAGAATGGGATTAGAGCCCTTTAATATCCTCGCCCTCACCTCGCTGCCCACTGTCAGCATTTAGGGAGAAAGCGGTAGCTTGTCTGGGCAGCAGAGCTGCTCTGTGTAGGTTGTTCTGCTCTCTTACTGTGCTGGGTCCTTTTTCCTTGTATTTCTTTGTATTTCAAAATTTATTTTTACTCTCTGAAACATATGCACTTAAAAATGTTAATGAAGAAACACCAACTGGTGTGTTTTACATTTTCTAACATAAAGGAAGGGACAGAAAATAATTGGCTTTTAATGTATTTGAGAGCTACTTATTAATTTACCTTGCTGGCCACCCCAGCTTTAAAATTTGTCCCATAAAAATTCTGGGGGTCATTTAAAAGTTTAGGTGAATGATTTTACTCTGACATAAAGGCAAAGTCATCATTCTGCAAGTTTTACCTATTGGATGATTGATTAAAATATCCAGCTCACTCTCTTTTTATTCTCTTCATTCTTTTTGTTTTGTTTTATAGTAAATAATAGGTTTTTCCTGATTATAAAAATAGTTTCCATATATATTCATATATGTAAATATATAGAAAAATGTCTGAAAGGATATATACTAACTTTTAATGACGATTATTCCTGGGAAGTGAACAGAACTTTAGGGAGAAAGGGATTTTATATAATAACTCATTTTAAAAATACTTTACAATGATAATGCATTTATTATAAAGTTTTAAAGAAAATTTTAAAAAATATTCTTTTGGTAGAAAAATAAGAGCACTGAGAAAGGATAGCAAATAGACAAAAGCCAGCTATAAGCTATAAAAATTGCCTATAAGCTTACCTCCCAGGAAAAATTACCAATGACATTTTGTTGCATTTCTTTCCACACTTTAATGTTGTGTATTTATCTACCCCTCTTTTTCTTCCCCTGCATTATATTGTGAGCATTTCTCCATTTTATGAAATATTATTTTTAAAAAGTATATTCAATGTCTGTGTAGTATTCCATCACATATACAAACCTAATGCATTTTAACCTTTTATAACATGCTTGTTGGTTTTCAATTTGTGGCTATTATTAAAGGAAACCCTAAAATAAATATCCTTATATATACACATTTATGTATGCTCAGATGATTTTCTTAGCCTGGAGAAAATTCCTAGAAGTAGAGTTACTAGTTCAAAATAGACAACATATTGAAGACTACTGACACATTTTGCCAAATTAACCTCCATGCAGAGTACACCCATTTAATTTACCATCAGCAGTGTTTCAAAGTTTCTGTTACAGTTTTTTTTCTTTTTTTGCTGACTCTTCAAAGTTAATAATGGGAAAATAGTAATGCATTGTTTCAATTTCTAAAACTTATTAGTGATGTTGAATATTTTCATCAGTTTATTGTTTGTTGGTATTTCTTCTCTCATTAATTGGCTGTTTGGATCCTTTGATCATTTGTTTACTAGGGTTCTCATTCTTTGGTTATTGATTTATAAACACTATCTTTACAGTTTAAAGATATTAACCCTTTGCACATTTTTTGCATTCTTCCCAATTTGATATTTACTTTTTGATTTTAATTCTTTTTAAATAATTATGTTTCTTTCATTTTTGTGAATATGAGTTTATCAGTTATGTCCTCCATAGTATTTTCCTTTGCATTTAGGCTAAAAATGTCTTTTCTACTCTGAAAACAGACAACTATTTAATATTCTACTCAGGGTCATATTGTTTCATTTTTTACATGTAACTCTGTATTTATTGTTTTATGGTATGAGACATGAACTGAATTTTAGTTTTCTAAACAGCTAACCAATGATTCCAAAACTGCTTATTGCATTCACGTCCTCCAAGGATTTGGAATTCTATAATCTGTGCCCTGTCCCATTGCTCTCTTTGTTCTTTGTCGGTAACATTCTGGTTGAACAATTGTAGTTTTATAATATGTGTTCATATTCGTCAGTTCACTGGTCATTATTCTTTTTTGTGATTTGTGCAATCAAAAATTGATTGTGCAATCAATTTTTTATTGCACAAATGAATGAATTAATTTGATGCAATTGAATTAAACATATAATTGGGAAGTATTGCAATCTTTGCAATATTAACTTATCCATCCATGGACACGATATGTCACTTCATTTATTAAAAGAAAATTTTGTTTTCCTCAATAATGTTTATGCCATCTTCATATAGGCCTTAAATATTTCTTAATGAGTTTAACCTTATATATTACATATTTTTATTGCTATAGTAAATTGATGTTAACTCATTTTAGGATGTCATGTATCAAATTGTATTTAAGAAAAATTATTTTAAAGGGTTTGATATTGATAGATAGAAATATAAGGCACTTCATGATCACTCTTATTATTGCCACTGGTCATATACTGTGGAATAACCTTTCTAGAAAAAATTTCTTCCTTCATTAGTTCATTTATTCTTCAGTCACTAAATCATGCAAATTATCACAACAAATATTTATGGACTGTCTGCTCTGTGCCAGACAGGCAATACAAAGGTGAGCAAAAGCAGACATGACCCCTTCCCTAATGGAGTTTATCCTCTAATGGAGAGACTTCCGCAGATAATTTCTATCAGAACGGACTTCATCAGAGAAGTCTGGGAAATCTTCCCTAGGGAAGTGATGATGGAGATGAGAACTGAAGGAGAAATAGGTGTTAATTAGCCAACTGAGGGCGTGAAGTAAGAAAGGTGTCTAGGTGGAAGGAACAGTATGTTCAAATGCCTTGCAACTGGAGGCAGCCTTGAGCATTCAGGTTACCTAAAGAAGACCCGTGAGGCTGAAGTGCAGAGGGCAAGGGGGAGCCTGGAGGGAAGGAGGCCAGTGAGGAGGGTGAGGTCAAATCATCAGGGCCTGGGAGGCCATGCTAACGATTCTGATCTTTATTCTAGGAGGAAAGGGAAGAGTTTTAAGAAGGGAATTGCTATTATTCTATTTGCTTTTCAAAATGATCACTCTGGCTATAATTATGGAGAACAGTTTGAAGGAAACAAGGATGAATGAGAATAGACTGAAGAGGAGGCTGCTGCACTAGTTCAGGGGAGAAATGAAGGAGGCTTAGACTAGAGTGCCAGAGGAGAAGGAGAGAAGTGGATGGATTTGAGAGACAACTAAGAGACACATTTATAGGTCTTGCTGGTAGATTACTCACGGGAGGTGAGGGAGAAGGATTGACTCCCATGTCAACAATTTGGCATAAAGGAGAACTGGTGATACCTTTTTTGAAGATAGGGAACATAAGAAGAGAACAGGTTTGGGGAGAAAGATCCATAATTTGGTTTTGGACATAGTGAGTTTGAGATGTCTTTGTGACAACCAAGCGGACACATGCAAGTAGGCAGTTGTATATGCAGGCTTAACGGTCTGGGGAGAGGGCGGAGCTGGAAATCCACATGTATGAGTCATCTACAAATGGGTGGTGATCAAAGCTAGAGATTGCCTAGAGAGCAGGCATGAGGTGACGAGAGAAGCATGCCCTGCACTGAGCCTCGATGGCTGCGGAGCCTGCAAAGGACCTGGAGCCTGCAAAGGAGATGGAGAGAAATTGAACAGAGTGAGTGTTTCGTCACCAAAGTCAAGGCAAGAAAGTATCTCAAACGGGAGGAGTGGTCCTCTAGGGTGATCAAGAGAGACAAAGTACAGAAAAAGTCCACTATGTTTAGTAATATGAGGTCACTGGTTACCTCAGCAAAAGTAATTTGGTGGAATGATGGATGCTGAAGCCAGTTTGGAGTGTATAAAACAGGTGAGAGAATGAAGTTAAGTCCAGAAAGCTCTTTGGATAAGTTGACCTTGAAAAGAAGGTGAGAGAGGGAGATGAAAAGCAATATGGCACAGAGGAAGGGTTGTTAAAATGGGCAATACTTGAGCACATTTAACGCTCTCAGGAAGGAGAGATATGTCGGTTGGATATGTAAGAGAAAGGATGAATCCTTGAAAGTGGAAGCTTTCTGGGAAGGTGTGAGGGTAGGGGTGGAATTCACAATCCTGGTGATAGAGTTGGACTTAGCCAAGGAGAGAAAACTCTTCTCCTGGAAAGGATGAACCATGTGTCCATGGATTCTGCAGTGATTTTCCAAAATGGCCAGATCTTACATTAGAGGCATGTAAAGGGTTGCTTACAGTATTGCATGATGATTAGGGTAATGGCTTTGGAGTAAAGCCAATCAGCGTAGGGGCCCCAACAGGCTCTTCCAATGAGTGGCTATGTGATCTTGAGAAAATTGCTAACCACTTTGAATTTCAGTTTTATTTCACTATAAATGGAGATCACTGCCATCTCACAGCATGGATGTCAGACATGATCACACCTATTAGGTGAGGACAAATCCATCTCCACCAGGATTGTGAATTCCTCAAGGACAGGACTATGTCTCATTCATCTCCTTTACAGAGCCTGGCATGCAGTATGTGCCCCGGGAAGGTGGGCTTCAATGAAAAATACCAATGTGATGTCTTTATGTCTATGGATATTTATCATTTCTAGAACCTGCATGCAAACCACTGACTATTCATCAAATTCTGAGAGAGTATTTGGAGGTTGATGTGTTAGTTAAGTTTTGGTTGTAAAAAAAGAGAGAATTATTAGAGGAAGCCTCAAGAATTTAGTGAAAGTCAAGTGCTTGGAATGGATGGCAACCAGGCATTTGAACATCCCTCTCCCCCTCAGGAAACCAAAGAAGCTTGTTGGCTCAGTGACTTCTCTCCTCCTTCTCTCTTTCCTTTCCTCAATATCTGTCTCTCTGTCCTTCTCTCTTGCTCTCTTTCTCCCCCTCTCTTTCTCTGTCTCTCTCTCTCTTTCACACACACACACACACACACACACACACACACACACACACACACACATTTCTGTCTTTCTGCTCCAATCTGTTCTTTCACCATGTTCTGGATTTCTCTGCTGCTCACTCTGAGTGGTGAAATGTGACCAACAACAGCTCTCAAGTATACACACATTCAGCTTTGGCCATCCTGAGAAGGACCTCAGCTCCTTTTCCAAAATGCTCCACCTTGGTCCTGTCACTTGTTACATTGTCCTCAAAGTGTTGGAGTGGCAGCTGTAGATATTTTAGATAAGAGGCTGTGTTCGTTTACTAGAGTGTCATATCAAGGTACCACAAACTCAATGGCTTAAAATAACAGACATTTATTATTTGACAATTCAGGATGCTAAAGTCCAAAATCAAGGTGTCGGCAGGGCCACGCTCCATCTGAAACAAGGAAGGGAGACTCCTTGCTTGTCTCCCCAGCTTCTGTTATTTGCCGGCAATCCTCGGCGTTCCTTGGCTCGGAGCTGTGGCACTTCAGTTTCTGCCTGTGTCATCACTTGACCTTCTCCCGTCTCTTTCTGTGTCCAAATTTCCCTCTCCTTATAAAGACACCAGTCATATTGGATAAGGGCCAACCTTGATCCAGTTTGGTTTTACCTTAACTAATCACATCTTCAAAGACCCTATTTCCAAATAAGGTTCCATTTGCTGGACCAAGGATTTGACTTCAACATATCTTTTTGAAGGACACAGTTCAACCCATAGCAGAGGCCAAAGAGGATCTCATTGAGAACATGACTTTTGGAATACAGGCATAAGGAAATGAGGGACCCAGCTCCGGGAGGAGCATTACAGGCAGAATCAACATCAAGTGCAAAGGTCCTGGGGTAGAAGGTCCATGTTGCATCTGAAGACCAGCAAGGAGGCCGATGTGCCCAAAGTGGTAAGAAGGCAGAGTGGTGGGAGTCAAGGTCAGAGGGAGGCTTCAGAGACTATAGGAGGGACTTTTGCTTTCCTTTCCTCATCTTTTATCTCCAGTTTGAATTTCTGTCAATTCCAATAAAGCTTTGGCATTAAGTTTTATTTCACTGTTTGTTTAATGAAATAACAGGGTTTGTCGTCTGATTGTCAGCATCTGGTGATTATTCTTGCTTCCGTCTCATCAGTGCTAGGCTTATATTAATAGCATTAGATTTACTCCCTTAATGATTTTCCCTTATGACATGCAAACACATCACATTTGCAAATACTTTTAATTTTCACTATTTAAAAACAGTAGCCTTGTTATCTGCCAGCTGGTTGTGTTGGTGCATGTTTTAAAGTTCTCTATTCTTTCCAGAAATTTGGCGATATGGGATGCTGAGGTTGACATGACTGGGTGAGATGACGATGATGTGTTAGAAACATGTTAAATATGAAGGCATTTTCAAAAAACCTGAAGGTGATTATTGTACAAAGGGATTTCTTCCAATGGGTTTAAAGATGGGAACCAACCCAGCGGCAGATGGAATTACTTAGAAGCAGTTAGAGAAAGAATTCAAAGTGCAAGCTGAAACAGAAACCTGGATTAAACCTCATAGCTGTGAAGGAACTTTAGTTATGAAGTTTGTTTTCCTTTTTCCCCCCTCCAAATCCCAACCCCAAACTATATGTCTCAGATGAATAGGGAGCAAGTGTAATTAACTGAATAGAGCAGTAAAAGGAGAATTATGGGATATGGAGAGCATTTAAATATGATTCATGGGTTTGGAGAGATTGCAAACATGTGACAGAGGCTCAGAAGAGGCTGTCCGAGAGATTGTGCTGAGAGCTCAACTGAGAAATGACTAAAGCATGAACCAGAATCTTGGCAGTTCCGATAATTAAAAGACTAAATATTTTATAAAGATAAAGCAAGTAAGATTTCACCAGCACCACACCTTATGCCAGAAGTGATTAAACACTGAATCAAAAATGGGATTGGGATGTCTGCCTCTTCCCTCTGGGAGTTGGGACTCGAGGGTCCATGCACCTACCTGGTTGGTTGAACGGATGGCCAGTGACAAGAGTCAGAGAGCAAGCAGCTACTGGTCCTTAGCCTCATGGCGATGGAGCCAGGGTATGAGCTGGCACTCTAAAAGAAAAAAAATTCCCAAACCTTACATGGAACTTTCATAACACTTACCCTCCCAGCACCCCCAAGATATCAACAGGGGCCATACCCATAAATTACATTGAGATGAATCATAAACCTAAATATGAAAGCTGAAACTATAAAGCTCCTTAAGGAAAGCATAGGAGAGTATCTTTATGATCATGGGGTAGGCCAAGATTTGTTAGAAGGACAAAAAGGAACTAGCCACCAAAGGGAAGATATTGATAAATTGAACTTTGTCAAGATTAAAAAATTTTTTCATTGAAAATAAACAAGCAAACCACAGACTAGCAGAATGTATTCACAAAATATCTATTCACATACACAATATATAAAGATCTCCTATGAATCAATAATTTAAAAAACACAAACAACCCAGTTTAAAAATGGGCAAAACAAAACTAAACCTAATACTAAAACAAACCCATTTTATGGCCAAAAGACTTGAGCATGAACTTCGTAAAAGAGCTATATAAGTGATCAATAAGAACATGAAAGGCCTCAACATTGCTAGTCATCAGGCAAATACAAATTAAAACCACAATGAGATACCACTAACACCCTCCAAAATGGCTGAACTCAAACAGTTTTGCAGGTATTATCATCCTTACCCTCCACATCCAGTTGGTGGCCGTGTTTTGGCTATTTTGCCTCCTTCATATCTCTTTTGACTCTTTCCTTCCCTCCACATCCTTCTGCCTTAGTGCAGCTTCTTGTCAACTCTTCTTTCCACTCCTGCATCAGCTTCCTCACTCCTTTCCCCGACTCTAGTCCCTCTCCCTCCATTCATCTGTACTCTGAAGCAAAGCTGGCCAAATTCCTTCCTGTTTCTGGTTCTCTGTGGGTTCCCCAAGTTGACAGGGCAGACTCTGTCCTTCCTTAGCCTCCACGGATAAGAAGCCCATGGCCCTCCAGAACCTCCGCCCTTCCAGGCTCACCTCAGGAACTCACTCTGGTCCATGACAAACTACTCCATACAAATTCCCAAACACACTGTGCTCCCACCTTTTAATTTATTCTTTACCTGGAGCGTCTTGCAGCCCATCCCCATCACTCTCAGGATAACCCCTAGACCCCTGCGTGATCCTCCTCTCCAGATGCTCTCTTGGTCGCTCCCCCCACTCCAGCCTTGGGAAGGTCCATGCTCCCTCCTGCCACAGGGACTTGGCACATGCTGATCCCTTTGCCTGGGACACACCTTACACCTTTCTTCATGGAATGAACTGCTATGGAGCCTCCGATCTCTGCTCACTTGTCAATCAGGGAAACAGTCCTCGCTCTACCCCCTCAACCTCTTTCCTGGACTGTTCAAATCCTTGCAATTGCCTCTCAGCACTGTGGCCCTCTCCTTTGCAGTATTGATCACAGATACAATTTTACATTTGCTTATTTGATAAATCAATCTCTCTCTCTCTCTTTCTCTCTCTTTTTCTTGATGGTAGGCAGGGACAGCATCTGTTTCCCATCATTATATACCCAGAGCTGGCAACAGTGCCTGGCTCCCAGTAGGTGCTCGATAAGCATTTGCAAAGGGGAGGATGCTTGGTAGTTAAGTGCCCAGACTCTGGAGCCAGACTGCCTGGCTCCGCATCCCGGTTACTTGCCCTCTTGGTGCAGGGCTGGGCTACGGTGAGGGAAGTGAGACACCAAGGGGGTAAAATGGAAGGAGGGCCTCACTCCAGGGCCTCACCTTAGGCCTTGCCTTGTCTCTGTGCCTCAGTTTCCTCATCTGGGATAACATATGTGCCTACTCTTTAGACGTGTAAAGATGAAATGATTCAGGGTTGCAAAGCATTTGGACCAGTCCTGGCATAATGTAAATGCTTTGTAGTCATGTTTCATGACCATTTGTCAAGTGAATCGAGGCTCAGTGCATGACTTTTCTGCTACCACTTCCTCCCTCCCAACTCAGGTCCCATCTCACCCTGCCTGGGACCCCCGCTGACAGTTCCTCTTCTGGAAAGTGGCACTGGTAGTAGTACCTAGGGGTGTGTTACACACCTGTCACCCTTTTTCCTAGGTTTCACCCCACTAGGCAAGAGCTCTCTGAGTGACTTTCTCCGTCTGAGTGTCCCCAGCACCAGCCTTGGATCTGGCAAAGAAGAAGTCTGTCCCAGACACTGGTTGAATGCCACCTTCCCCAAGGTCTCTTCATTATTGAAGCTGGGTCCAAGAGACCCTCCTAATTCTGAGAAATTTCTGGAGTGCCTTTACCTCTGACCCCGTTTAACCTCCAGGATTTGAGCCTAGTGGCAGGGGGTAGGGGAAGAGGAGGTGGGAATCCGAGCGGCTGCCATCCCTAGATTAGGAGGCTGGGCTCCCTGGCTAAATGAGTCTGCTGGCCATTGAAGAGCAGAAATGAGGAGACTTACTCACCACCAGAGGTGAACTTTGCTTTTAACTGTTAGCTGGGAAGTTTATACACTTAAGTGCTAAGTCCATCCAGACAGCTAAAACTATTTTTGTTTTGCTGTTGTTGTTGTTGGGTTATTTTGCTTTTTTGGTGGCTTGAACTATCCAGGAAACATTGGACAGGATCTTCCCCTTCTGCCTGACTGGTAAGCAGCCTCTTTTCTCTTTTTGCTTGTCCCTCCTGGGCTCCGTCCCCCATTCCCTGCCATCGGCTCCTGCACCTCGGGAATGCTGAAGGGCCCCACATCCCCGTTCCCTTGGACAGTCCAGAAGAGAGACCAAGGTCATGCGTTCTGTCCCTCCGGGTTGCCCAGCCCTGGCCAGACTTCCCACAGATGCACATGGTGGGTCACAAGGTGGACGTGGTCAGGGGGAGTGGATTTTCCTGGCCTGGGGGTGCTTGCCCAGACTCGTGCCCCATGAGTGGCCCATCATCTTTACAGCTATGGAACAGTGGGCATCTTTGTTTTATAGAGGATGACTCCGTCAGAAGACCCAGCTCTGGGCTGAGGGCACAGTGACTCATCGAAAGGCTGTTTATTTCAAGCCTTGTGGGAAACCGTGAAGCTCAAAGATATTTTAATCCAGTTGGACTCCAGTTTTCTTTCTACCCCTGACTTCTCCTCTTCCTCCTCCTCATAGGAGAAACTGAAGACTAGACTGACCCCAGTGTTTCCACTGGATGTATGAAAGGACTTCCTTTGAAAGGCTGATGATTCCTCAAGGCTACCTAGATCCAATCCACCTCTTCGGCTGTGAGCATAGACTATTCTGGGCCCCTTTGTCTGCATCAGTCCATCAGGAATCTGCAAGGAGAGGAAGTAAAGCAATCTAGAACATTATCACTCTCCTGGAGACAAGTTAAGGACAGTCTAGAATGACATAAAATGGTGCTTCGTGGATGGTGGAATAGCTCATTTCCAGCTAACTTACAAAGGCCTCTGTGGCAATTATGATCACATTCAAATCAATATTTATGATGCCTGGAGGTGGAGACAAGGATGCTGTAAACCGACACACAGCAAGCTTTGCAGGGTCCCTGCCCCATAAATATGCAAGTGTCTCTACCGTGGAATCTATCACTCCCACGAAATGAGCATGACTATATGAGGTACATAATGAGGCCAGCTGCATGGGTATTGGCAATTTGTCAGCCTGCTAGCAACAGAAATTGAATTCTAAGGTGCCTGGTGTTTGACTGGTGTCGTTTTTCAGAATACTAATCCAGGAAATTGCTAAATTTGGTTAATTCTCTGGAATTGAAATTACCCGCGTGTTCCCCTGAATGAACCACAAGCACTTTGGAAAACTTCCTCCCTCCGTGCCCCCCACCCCCAATCCCAAGGTTCCCTGAACCCTCAGCTTTCTCTCCAGGGTCTGGCCTAGTGTTGGGGAGATTCTTTGTTTCTGGTCACCCCCCTGGTAACCGTCTTGATTTTCTTCCCCAGGAACTACCGCTCCATATTCTCAGTCAAAAGCATTTGTGGGGTGTGGTCTCCACCCCAGACTGTTTTGATCTGGCTAAAACGGCTTAAACAAAATTCCTAGTTCTGGCTCTCTTTGGTCCAAGTTGAGTCACATGCCCATCTCTGGACCCATTACTGTAGCCAGGGAATGTCCTGCTCTGATTTAGGGCAGAAATGAGCAACGGACTGTGCAGCAGCCAGAGCCCAGCCACACTGAGCTAAGTGCAAAGGGATCTCAGCCCTTTCGCTGTATCTCCATTCAGCACCTGCCCCAGCTCCCCTTATCCCAGGTGTGATGAGTATCATCTCCCCAATTAAGAGGTAAGTTCCCTGAGGCAAGGGCTTTTGGCTTTTTTGTTCACTGCTGTATTCCCAGTGTCTAGAACAGTGCCTGCGATATGGTAGGTGCCCATAAGTTCCTGTTGAATGAATGAATTGCTTGGTCAAGGAAGCAGAACACTCCCTTGGGTGCTTACAGTAGTTAGGAAGGAAAAACATAACGCACAAGAACTAACTCAGGTTGAACAACTCAGGAGAATGGTATAACCTCCCTGCAATTGCAGCCTCAGTTGTAAATTTAGATTTCAAAATGTCAAAATTCTGCCACCGTTGATGTGTGACAAGTTCATTCAATGCTCTTAAACAATATGCCAAAAATGATCGTCCCCAACCGTGCTTGGGACCTGGGGCTTGGGTCCCTGCAGCTCACACACAAGGTTGAAAACTTGGCCTGCCTTGTGTTGAAAATGTGATTAAATTAGTCGGCAGGTTTAAAAACTGGGAGATTTTACATTAACATCTGAATTTCTGGCTTTCTCTCAAAAACAGAAATGTGGTCCATCTTCCTACAGGACGACAGTTGGCAGGAGCTGGGAAGCAGGTGATCCCTTGACTGTAAATTCGTGCACCTAGTGTGGGAGAGCAAATGAATGTCAACCATGCAGAGTGTTGAAAAAAGGATGGTATTTGGGAAAAAACATAATCAAAGCAAACTGGAGTCTATGGTCAATAGTTACATTGTAATATGTTTCCATTAAATGTAACAAAGGCAATATACTAATGCTAAGTGTGTATGAGAGGGGGATATAGGGGAGGGATATGGGATTCTTGGTAGTGGTGTTGTTTTCTGTCCTTAGTATTATATTGTATTGTACAACATGCTATTTTTCTTTTTATCATTTTTATTATCCACATAAAATAAAAACTTTTTTTTTTTTAGTAATCAATATGTTCAAGTGCTGATTGTGGTGACAAATGTACAACTTTATGACGATACCATGAACAACTGACTGTACACTGTGGATAAATGTATGGTATGTGAATATAACTCTACAAAATTGTAGGAAAAATATATATAGGAGTAAAAGTGTTGGAGAAAACATGGAAAGAGTGAGTACCTATCAACTGTTGATGAGCAGGCAAAATGGTATAGCCTTTCTGAAGGTCAGTGTGGTGGTTCCACAAAAAGCTAAGTATGTGGGGGCCATAAGGTCTGCAACCTCATTATGGGGTATGTAACTGGAAGATCAAAGAGCAGAGACATGAATGGACATTTGCACACTGGTGTTCATGGAGGCAGTATTCATGATTTGCAATGGGTGGAGGTGGCCTAAGGATACATGGACTGAGGAACAGATTGGTGAACTTTGGTGTGTGCGTACAATGGAATATTGAGCAACTATGAGAAGGAGCGAAGCTGTGAGACACGCAACGAGGTGAATGGATCCTGTAGACAGCATGTTGAGTGAAGCACATCAGAAATAAAGGCAAACACTATAGTGCATCACCAATATGGACTAACTACAATGTGTAAACTCAGAATTGAATCTTAGAACACAGTCTAAGGGGGAAATGATTATTGTAATGGTCCCTAGATTGTAAGCTCTTACAGCAGTCAAATCTATTCCTGAATTGTAATGGCCATCTCCAAACTTTGAGATGCTGATCACTTAGTGTATAACCTGATTGGTCTCTGGAACATTGGGTATCTGTGTTACACCTGAAACTCAGAGCTATGAATATCAGTATTAACGCATACAGCAACTGTAAAAAAAAAAAAAAAAAAAAAGCTGAACTAGAGCCCAGACTTCAATTAGAGATATGAATAAAGCAGATCTGGTTAAGACTAGAGCAAATTGGGCCAAAGGGTAAAGGTTGAAACTGACTGTTTTAAAACTTCAACTTCCATGTGAGACCAAGGGAAGAGATGTCTGTTTGGTGTAGGATCTATATTTTCTAAACAGTGTAACTCTACAGTCAGTTTGTTCAAACACCACAATTACATGGAACTTTGAATAGGAAGTTAGCTATGGTAGGTTAGTATAGGTTAGAGTGAAATAATGACACATCCCAAAGGAATTTGGGCAGAGAATAAGAATATATTTACAGGGCTCCCTGAGGAGCTGGAGGACAGTGCAGAAGTGTTGGACTTCCTCACCTGGACTGATGCTGATGTTGTCACAAACATTAGGAATGGCGGTTTGATGTGCTGAGCCCTCTATCATGGGACTTGCCCTAATGAAGCTCGTTACTGCAAAGGAGAGGCTAAACTTGCATATAATTGTGCCTAAGAGTCTCCCCCTGAGTACCTCTTTATTGCTCAGATGTGGCCTCTCTCTAACTGAGCCACCTTGGCAGGTGAACTCACTGCCGTCCCCCCTACGTGAGACCCGACTCCCAGGGGTGTAAATCTCCCTGGCAACGCAGGATATGACTCCAGGGGATGAATCTGGACCTGACGTCGTGGGATTGAGAACATCTTCTTGACCAAAAGGGGGATGCAAAATGAAACGAAATAAAGTTTCAGTGGCTGAGAGATTTCAAATGGAGTCAAGAGGTCACTCTGGTGGGCTTTCTTAGGCACTATATGGATAGCACCTCTTAGGTTTTAATGTACTGGAATAGCTAGAAGTAAATACCTGAAACTATTAAACTCCAACCCAGTATTCTGGACTCCTGTAAACGACTATATAACAATGTAGCTTACAAGGGGTGACAGTGTGATTGTGAAAACCTTGTGGATCACACTCCCTTTATCTAGTGTCTGGATGGATGAGTAGAAAAATGGGGACAAAAACGAAATGAAAAATAGGGTGGGATGGGGGGGTGATTTGGATGTTCTTTTTTATGTAAGGAAAATGTTCAGAAGTAGATTCTGGTGATGAATGCATAACTATATGATGGGACTGTGAACAGTTGATTGCACATCATGAATACTGTATAGTATATGAATATATTTCAATAAAACTGAATTTGATTAAAAAAAAATTCATGCACTTAGAAGACTGTGTCATGTATCGTAAGTGCCCTATGGTGCTTGCCATTATCACAGGGGCCTCCTGTGCTGGTCAGTGGAGGTGGGCATTGGTAGCAAATTTGTCCTGGTGGGCAGCAGGAGAAAGAACTTCGTAGGGGTCTGATAGAACATACTTGCAGGCTTTATTCACCCAGAGAGCTGTTAGTTCGGAAATTTGGACTGGATTCTGGAAGTGTACTCTATTGGTCCCCACCCATCTTCCCTCCTGCTGTATCATTTTACAGCCCCCAGGCCCTTCCCTGGGCTCAGCAGCTGCATCCCTCTACCTGGGGGCTTTTTTAGGCTGTGGAGCTCACACTCCAGAACTTCAGTGCCAGGGAACCGACCTGTTCAGAAGCACCCACACCACACTGGGAACTGTGGGAGTTAGGTGGATAAACACCTCAGCTCCTCAGCCCTCGGGCGGGATGACTCTGCGGCATGTGCATATTCTACATGGCTCTGGGGTTCCCCAGCAGGATCGAGCCCCAGTTGCACTTTGCCAGTTAACACACTCTTTGTTGGCTGTCTTCCTTTCCCTGTCTCACTCTAAAATTCAACTACCAAGTTCCCTGGTACCACATCCCTAGAACTTGCACTTGAACCCCTATCTCAGGGTCCACTTACTAAAACTAAAATAAAATAAAATAAAACCCAAGCTAAAATTTTATTTTAAAACTAAATTTATTTAAATTTATTTATTAAATTTTATTTATTATTTATTATTTATTTATTAATTTATTTATTTTATAAATAAATTTTATTTCTGAAATTTTATTTATTTATTATTTAAATAAATTTATTTATTTATTTAAATTTATTTAAATTTATTTAAATTTTATTTTAAAACTAAAATTTTATTTTATTTTAAAACTAAAATTTTATTTTTTTTTATAAAATAAAATAAAACCCAAACTAAAATAATTCTCTTGGGCACTTGTCACTTGGGAAAATTGGATTTTCCTGAGTATCTAGAAGGTGCCACAGGCATTGCAAAATGGAATGGCTTTGGGGCCTAAGGACCACTTGGGGGCCAAAGTAAGGGTTCATGATCAGATTAAGATTTTAGATTGTCCCTCATAATTTTGGAGAGGGAGGATGGGAGAAGGCAATCCTCTGGATTCCCGTGCAGTCATTTGCATTTAAATTTGAAGTTGAAATTAAGGCTTTTAGGAACCTTTAATTTCTACTTAATTATAACAATTTCACTGCAGGGTATCTAACTTATTTAAAAGAATAATTAAAATTAAGTATAGCTGCAGTGATTTGCCACGGTGTACGTCTGTCCTTCAGAACGTTAAGCAATAGCAAATTATTTGTGGCTGGAGGTGCTCTATATGTAAATTTCCACGAGAATAGAATTTGGTGATAGAAAAATTTATATTATGAAAATCACATTGCAGTTTTGAACATCAGTGCCTAATAAATGCTTTAGTTGTTACCATTACTTCCCTTAATATCCTCAATTAAATGACTTAAAATAGAACAATAGATAAGCGAGATCAATTAATTTTATAAGATGATCAAAGGAATGTGGTTCAGCATTGTAAAAGCTGTAAATGTGATAATGGTTTTATCAGACGGGAAAATAACAGTAAGTGGTTCAAACCTTAATCATTTATGCTCAGAGGGGTTTTGTTTGTGATTAATCAAATTGTCTTTTGTAACAGGGTGAGTTTTAGGATCTTGCCCATTAATTTTAGAAAAAAGTAATTCAGATATTGAAAGAGATGCCTTTCTCAGATGGCTGCACGTCACCCGCCATCAGTGATAAAAACATCAAAGTGTCTTGATCCTGTAACCTGTCCTAGCCGAGGCTGCAGGAGGGGCGGGTCGCTGCCAGCGGGGATGACACTGGTCTTGAGCACACAGGGAGGTCTAGGCTGGAGGCCAAATGGAAGGTGCAGAAGCAGCCAGCAATTCTCCGCTCAGATGAAGGAGATGCCTTCGGGAGCTTGAGCATGGCAGAGTGACAGGAAGGATCCCTTTGGAAAGGCTACATTTATCTGCAATGCACATTGCTGTTAAGAATGATTCAATTATTTACACCTTTCTGTTAAAAAAGGAATTAACATAGCTTTCCCCAAAAGGAATGGAGCAGTGCAAGAACAGAACAGAGCAAAGCCAAATGATAGGGGGGTGGTAGGTAATGACCGTGGTGGCTCAACCTAGGCTAAGAGAAAATGTTCACACTTAAAAACAACATTTTGTTCTGAGCTTCCTGGCAATCAGAGCAAAAGGGGAAGCATGATGAATCATTACTTCTTATTTTCTTATTTAAAATAAAAAACAGGTGATATTTAAATCCTAAGAGAATTCTATGGCAAGAATGAGAGAGTAAACATAGAGACCTAAAGTAAAGGATGGTTTGCCAAGGAGGGGATGGAGGGAGAATGGGGAATTAATGCATAATGGATGCAGGGTTTCTGTTTGGGGTGATGGAAAAGTTCTGGTAATGGATGGTGGTGAGGGTAGTGCAACATCGTGAATGTGATGAATCCAACTATTCAGCATGCTCAATGGTGAGATTGAGTGGTTGAGATGAGACAGTCCATGTTATATATATATATATATGTTTCCACAATGATAAAAGAAAACATGAGCAACTAAAGAGACAATGACAAACTAAATGCAATAGACAATCCTGGACTGGATCTAGAAATGGGGAAGAAGAGGTTCAAAAGGGCATTTATTGGAACATATGAAAAAATTGGAATATAGACTAAGCTATATATCAGTGTTAAATTTCTTGAATTTGATAGCTGTACTTGAGGTACAGAAGTGAATATCCTTGTTCTTAGGAAATGTACATGGAAATATTATGTGTTCAAGGAGTATGATGTGTACAACTTATTCTTACCTGTTTAAAAAATAGGTAGACAGATAGATAGATAGATAGATAGATAGATAGATAGATAGACAGATAGACAAATAAAATGATACAGCAAATATGTCAAAATTTTTAAATTGGCAGATCTGGGTATCTGGTGGGGGGGTGAGTGGTATGTTGGAGTTCTCTGTATTGGGTTTTTCATTATTTTTGCAACTGTCCAGTAAATATGAGATTATTTCAAAATACAAAGTTTAAGAAAAGTAAAAAAGCACTGAAAGAGTGAATACAATCATAGAGGTTAAAAAACAAAGTAATAGAATGTGAAAAACAAAAATAGTTACTCTATAAGTCACCTTGGTTCATTTGGACCAGAGAGCTTGTCTCTGATGGGAACAAGCTAGCAAGTTGTGAGAAGCCATACATTTTATGATGTCAGCCTCACAGATCAGAAACATCACCACAAATTTAGTTTTCATAGATACCAGAAGTTGGTGTTGAGGCTAATGACCAGTAAACACACACTTGCCAAGAGTAGGGTTAAACGGTCAAATATTGACTTCATAAATTTAAGGGGCACTTCAGTGATCCTGAGAGAGATTGAGATATGGTAGTAGGGAGAGGACATGGCTGGAACCAACAGTGGTTCTCTGGCAGGTGGCTCTCCACACAGCCACGGTGGGATTACCCCACCCCTCAAGGCTAAAGCTCATTTTGCTAAGTGGCTCAGGGGTTGTTGTCTGCCTTGCATTAGCTCAGCTCTTTGGGGCTTAGATCGCCAGTGCCTTGGCATGCTCTCTGATTAACCAGTCTGTCGTGTTCTCTTCCTCTCCTCTGAAACTCCCAAGGCTGATCTCTTGTGGCTCTTAGGCCTAATGGAGGAAAGCTATGGCATGCTGCTACGGACCAGCTCCCACTGGAAAAGCAGCAGGGGAGGAACTCTTGGATTCTTCTGCAGTTTGAGATTCCTGGAGAGAGCATTCCTGGTGAGTGGTGACCCCTTCTCCAAATCTCATTTTACCTTGAGTATAATCTCTGAATGAACTTGTTGCTTTCTAACTTACATTACAATATTTCTAGGTGTAATGCAAGGAGCTTGGGTTTTGGAGACAGACTTGGGCCCAAATCCCAATTTTACCACTTATTGACTGTGAGGGTCAGTATGTGTCAGCTTGGCTGGGCTATAGTACCCAGTGATTTAATCAATCACCAATCTAGGTGATTTTACGAAGGTATTTTGTAGATAACAGCTAACATCTTCAATCCACTGACTTTAAGTAAGGGAGATTGCCCTGGAAAATGTGAGTGGGCCTCATCCAAATCTGAGGTTTTGCAGAGAAGAAGAAATTCTACCTCTAGACTACGACATCAACTCCTGCTTCAGTTTCCAACCCGCAGGCTTGCCCTACAAATTTCTTACTTGCCAACCCCCACAATCACATGAATCATGTGAGCCAATTCAGCCAGGAGATCCTGAGCAGATTATTTAACTTTGTCAAGTCTCTATTTTTCATCTGAAAACAAAAACTCTCCATGAGTTAATAAATATAAAGCACCAAGTGCCGTCCTTGTGCATAGACCATTCTTGAATCATAGTTTCATTTATAAATATATGATAGTCCCTGTTCCAGATACTGAGAATACAGAAAGACTACAACACAATCCCTGGAAGAATGCTGCATCTGCTGGGGAAGCACTAAGACCAAAGAACCAGACATTGTGTTGTGTGCCGTGATGAGTACATGCACTGACCGTCCATGAGAGGAGGGCATCAGCTGGGGGATTTGCATATTGAAGGCCCTCAGTGGTTGCTATTGACCCAATGGTCATGCTGGAATCAGAAGACTTAGACTCCAGTTTCTAGCTACTCAGGGTACCCACCTATATTTTAGTTGCTTTATCTATAGAAGGAGGGAGGCCAATCTGAAGACTTTTTAGGCTCCTTTGCAAGTTATTAGCCATGTGGACTCTGGCCTACAAGGTGGACAAGGAGAAAATTGTGGAACTCTGGTAGACTTGAATGGTGGGAACTTTACTCAGTCCTCACCCACACTTCAACCTGGAACTCTTCTACAAGAGCCAATGCTTTTCTATTAGCAAATCCCTTGTCCCGCAAAAATACAACAATGAAGAAATAATGATGCATTCCTGTAAAAGAGTTATTAACCTTGCATTACCATCGTGTTTACAGGGTGACTGAAATGTCGTGAATATGAAGGATTCCCTCCAGTCCAGCAACTATGGTTTAGTTTGGGGGAATGTGGGCATTCGGGGTTCCTGGGCAGCTTCACTGGCCAAATGAACTAAGTCAGGGTCAACCCCTCCACCCCAGTGTGTGCTGAGTTTAAGCACTGAACTTCGTCAGCAGTGTAATTCCATTTAGGCAATTACCTAATTAAATCGAGACTTGAATTGTGCTTTTTAAAAGATTATGTGGCCATATGCAGCTTGAACAAGGGCCAACTTTGAGAAAAGTGGTCTTTTCATGATTCCTTTCTATTAGGCTAGGGCTTTATTTTTTCTTGTTTCCTTTTTGTCCCCCTTTTAATAAATTTGAGTTTAACCCAGTCAGTGGTTAATAAATTGATATGAATATGACTTAAATATTTGTATTTAAAAATATGTTTTCAATATGCTTTAAAACAAATAAAACCTTGTGGAATCTAGACCATTTATCAGACATAGATTACCATGTTCCCATACTCTTAGAAAACAATGTGAACTAGCATTTCAAATGGCATTTTATCAAATCAGGCTTTAAACAGAAAGTTTTCGAGCCAGTGCTGAGTAATTTAATTAGCAAATGGTACACTTAATTCTTAAAATAAGTCAGAAGGAAAACAAAATCTTTTGTCTAGCATAAAGCTAACATTTTTTGAGAAACACTTAACATTTGGGGAATGTAGCTCTTGTACTCTGTAATGTTAGGCTGCTCCATTTAGATATATAAATTAAGCCGGCAGAGAATTTTATAGCAATTAATTTTACAGGCAAACAAAATAATAATAATAGGTTTAAACAGAACCCAGCCATGATTTTAAAGTATAATCATATTTGGAACAAATTAACAGGAGAAATAACTGTACTTCAATCCTATGGAAAATGTGACCAGTTTTTTTTTTTTTAATCAGCATAAACTGTTCCTTGTAAAATCTCAACTAGTCTATGCATATGCAACAGCCCTGATTAAGGTGCATTAGAAAACCCAAGAGCCATTAGATAATGAAACTGACCAGAAGTATTTTCCAATGCTTCAATTAATACCTTAGTGGTTGAACCATAATGACCAAACTCAATTGGAGTCAAATCCAGATGTGAATTGTACTTAAGACCCTCAGAGCTGCTTCTTAGTGGATTGCCTTTGAAACACAAAGTACTAAATTAAAATAATAATTTGGGGACTCGGGCAAGATGGCGGCATAGAGAGGAGTGGAAGCTAAGTAGTCCCCCTGGAACAACTACAAAAAACCAGAAACAACTAGTAAATAATCCAGAATAACTGCGGGGGGACAAACGAGACCATCCATTCATCATACACCAACCTGAATTGGGAGGAATGCCCAAGAACACAGCATAAAATCTGTAAGTAAAACCTGCGGAACCAGGTCGGGAGACCCCCTCCCCCACAGCCCGAGCTGCAGAGCCACATGGTGCCACAGAGAAGCTCTCTCCCAGCAAGCGAATACAGCTCAGCTGAGCTCCAACTGGGGTTTTAAGTAGCGAGTGTGAACTGCTCACTACAGGTACGCAGCCCCAAAAAACAGACAGAGGCTTTGGGTGACGACTGACCTGGGAGAGCTGGAGGGTCGCCTTGGACTGGGTCTGAAGGGGACTATCTGTTTCTTTTTTGGCTCAGTGGAGAAAGCCCCAGTCATTTTCAGTTTCCAAGGCTGTGACTTGGGGAAGGGTGGAGACACCACAAGCAGAGAGCGAGACCATTGAAATGCTAATGACCTCCACCTGGGGGGTCTGTCTTCTCTAGGAGGAAAGGGGTGGGGCCCTTTCCATTCAGAACCAGACCCCAGAGCCTGGGGGAACACAGCCATACCTCCTCACACCAGTCAAGAATTATAGGCTAACAGGCGTCACCTGCTGGGCAGAAAAGCACAGTGACCCGAGGAGCAATTTTCTAAGACACACCCGCAGGGAAACCAGATACTGAATATTTCTTCCCTCTGGGACCTGAGCCTGTTCTGGTCTGGGAAAACCTGATTTGGATAACCGAGGAAACCATGCCTAGACAACAGAAAATTACAACCTACACTAAGAAAAACAAAGTTATGGCCCAGTCAAAGGAACAAACGTACCCTTCAACCGAGATACAGGAATTTAAACAACTAATGCTAAATCAATTCAAAAAGTTTAGAGAAGATATTGCAAAAGAGATAGAGGCTGTAAAGGAAGCACTGGACATGTATACGGCAGAAATCAAAAGTTCAAAAAACCTACTAGTAGAATCTATGGAAATGAAAGGCACAACACAAGAGATGAAAGACACAATGGAAACATACAGCAGCAGATCTCAAGAGGCAGAAGAAAACACTCAGGAACTGGAGAACAAAACACCTGAAAGCCTATACGCAAAGGAGCAGATAGAGAAAAGAATGAAAAAATATGAGCAACGTCTCTGGGAACTCAAGGATGAAACAAAGTACAATAATGTAAGTATCATTGGTGTCCCAGAAGAAGAGAAGGGAAAGGGGGCAGAAGCAATAATAGAGGAAATAATTAATGAAAATTTCCCATCTCTTATGAAAGACATAAAATTACAGATCCAAGAAGCGCAGCGTACTCCAAACAGAAGAGATATGAATAGGCCTACGCCAAGACACTTAATAATCAGATTATCCAATGTCAAAGACAAAGAGAGAATCCTGAAAGCAGCAAGAGAAAAGCAATCCATTACATACAAAGGAAGCTTAATAAGACTATGTGCGGATCTCTCAGCAGAAACCATGGAGGCAAGAAGGAAGTGGTGTGATATATTTAAGATACTGAAAGAGAAAAACCACCAACCAAGAATACTGTATCCAGCAAAGCTGTCCTTCAAATATGAGGGAGAGCTCAAAATATTTTCTGACAAACAGACAATGAGAGACTTTGTGAACAAGACACCTGCTGTGCCGGTTTGAGTGTATTGTGTCCCCCAAATGCCATTATCTTGGTAGTCTTGTGTGGGGCAGAAGTTTCGGTGTTGGTTAGATTTGCTTGGAGTGTGCCCCACCTAGCTGTGGGAGATAATTTTGATGAGATGTTCCCATGGAGGCGTGGCCCCACCCATTTGGGGTAGGCCTTGATTGGTGGAGCTATATAAATGAGCTGACTCAAAGAGAGAAAAGAGAGTGCAGCTGGGAGTGATGTTTTGAAGAGGAGCAAGCTTGCTAGAGAGGAACGTCCTGGGAGAAAGCCGTTTTGAGGCCGGAGCTTTGGAGCAGATGCCAGCTGCCTTCCCAGCTAACAGAGGTTTTCCGGAGGCCATTGGCCATCCTCCGGTGAGGGTACCCAATTGCTGATGTGTTACCTTGGATGCTTTGTGGCCTTAAGACTGTAATTGTGTAGTGAAATAAACCCCCGTTTTATAAAAGCCTATCCATCTCTGGTGTTTTGCATTCTGCAGCATGAGCAAACTAGGACACCTGCCCTACAGGAAATACTAAAGGGAGCACTACAGGGTGATAGAAGACAGGAGTGTGTGGTTTGGAACACAATTTTGGGAGATGGTAGCACAACAATGTAAGTACACTGAACAAAGGTAACTATGAATACGGTTGAGAGAGGAAGATGGGGAGCATGTGAGACACCACAAGAAAGGAGGAAAGATAACGACTGGGACTGTGTAACTTGGTGAAATCTAGAGTATTCAACAATTGTGATAAAATGTACAAATATGTTCTTTTACGAGGGAGAACAAGCAAATGTCAACCTTGCAAGGTGTTAAAAATGGGGAGGCATTGGGGGAGGGATGCAATCAGCATAAACTAGAGACTGTAACTAATAGAATCATTGTATTATGCTTCCTTTAATGTAACAAAGGTGATATACCAAGGTAAATGCAGATAAGAGGGGGGGATAGGGGAGGCATGTTAGACACTTGACATTGGTGGTATTGTCTGATTCTTTATTCTACTTTGATTTAAGGTTATTTTTCCTTTTGCTGCTTCCTAGCTGTCATTTTTTTGTTTGCTCTTTCTTTTGCCTCTCTACCTTCTTTGACTCTCCCTCCTGCCTTGTGGAAGAAATGTAGATGCTCTTGCTTAGTATGAGCAGAATGTTCAATTAGGATGAACTTAAATGTTTGGAAATGAACAGGGGTGTTGGTAGCAAGATGTGAGATTAACTAACAGCACCGAATGGTGCGTGAATGAGGTGGAAAGGGGAAGCTCAGAGTCATATATGTCACCAGAAGGAAAGTTGGAGGTCAAAAGATGGAAATGTATAAAACTGAATCCTATGGTGGGCAATGTCCATGATCAACTGTACAAATACTGGAAATCACTTCATGAACCAGAACAAATGTATGACAATACAATTAGAAGTTAATAACAGAGGGGCATATAGGGAAGAACTATATACCTATTACAAACTATATACTACAGTTAGTAGTATTTCAACATTTTTTCATAAACAGTAACAAACGTACTATATCAATACTAGGAGTCAACAATTGAGGGGGGTTGGTTAGGGATACGGGAGGTTTAGAGTTTCCTTTTCTTTTTTTCTTTTTTCATTTTTCACTTTATTTCTTGTCTGGAGTAATGAAAAGTTTCTAAAAATTGAACAAAAATTAAGTGTGATGGATGCACAGCTGTATGAGGGTACCCAGGGGCAAGTGATTGTACACTTTGGATCTTTCGATAATTGTGTGGTATCTGAACAATCTCAATAAAAATGAAAAAAATGATAATAATAATTTGGTCTGAAAGGCATGTTTTTCTTTGTCATTGATAACTGAAATGGGTGTGCCCCAAACTCAAACATCAGTGTAGAGCAGAGCAGGGTACTATGTGCTGAGTGAGGACATGAAAAGTATGTTCAGAAGATCTACCTGATCTAACCCAGAACACTTGGCTCTTTCCTTTTTGAGCTTTTAAAGTCAGCTGACTTGCCCTGACTGGAGTCTGCTGTGTGGAAGTCAACCTTGGTTTTAATCAAAGGATCATGAAGGGGGAAACAATAACGCTCTTAATTTTGTGGATGCCTGAATAACATAAATATTCAGTTATTTAATCCTCACAATAACAGCCCTGTGAGATACTACCTCAGTTTTACCTAGTGAGATTAAATAACTCCCTGTACAAGGTAGAACCAGGATTTGAACCCGGGCAGCCTAGCTCCGGAAGCCCTTCTTCAGCCTCTATATCAGGGTCTGCAAACTTGGCCTGTAGGCCAAGTCCAGCCTGCCACCTGCTTTTGTCAATAAAGTATTATTGGAACAGAGTCAGACCCATTCATTTGCAAATTGGCTAGGGCTGCTTGCATGCTGCAATGGTGGAGTTGCATACTTGCAACAGAGATCTTATGACTGTAAAGCCTAAAAGTTTTTACTATTTGACCCTTGAAGAAAAAGTTTGTGGACCCCTGCTCTATACCATTTGCTTAAGAGTAAAAAGGAATCAAGCTGACAACTCAGATAAGATTCCTGTCCACTAAAGCCTTCCATAAACGCCAACGTGAATCCACTGTCCAAAATAGCAAGGTCTGTCAACCAACTCAAGGCAGTGTAGGATGGTGAAAAATAGCATGAGGCTTTGAGTTAATAACCGTGCAAATTTAAGCAAGTGGCATCTTTCCTCTGAGTCTCTATTTTCCATTTCTAAAATTGGGCTATTTATGCCTCCTATGTTGACTTGTTTTAAGGGATTAAATAAAATAATTTATGCCAAAGTCTTAATGCAATGGCTGGCACATAGTAGAAGGTCAATAAATAGGAATGAATAAACATTATCCATGTATATCTTTTTGACTATATCTATCTGCATCCATATTATCTATTATCAAATGTAGAATGTCAGGGTCATCAAATTGAAATTATTTCAGAAGGCTGATGAGACCTGGAAACATTCGGAGGAGCAGTCAAACACAGGCAGGAACTTCTTCTCAATGGCCATGCAGAGGATTTGTGGCCCTTGTCCTGGGGAAGGGTTTTCTGGAGGGCTTTAACGACGGTCAGGCAAAACAGAATCCACTCCAAGCCACCAGATGTGACAGCCTCATGCACATGTTCTCCCCATATGCTTCTGATAAAACTCACTCTGACATAATGGAATTTCCCTCCAAGACCTTTTCAGGGGCCACCGAGAGCATTTAAGAAGCTTGAATCTCTGATGGGCCTGGGAGACCACCCTGCATCTATGCTTCTTGTGAGGGTGGACCCAGTGACAGCTTCAAGCTGTCCTCCTCTGTCACCACCCAGGTCCCAGCACCACCTGGTAGAGGTACCGCAATAGCCTCTTAACTGGATGTCCACCAAAGCCCCCTTACAGTCTGCACACAGGGCAGCACATCCTTCACAACATGTCAGATATTGTCCCTCCTCTGCTTCAAACCCCAGACCCCTCGGAGGAAAAGCCAAAGCCCATACAAGAGTCCAGAAGGCCCTATGTGTGAGGGCCACAGCCATCACTGCTCTGGCCACTTCTCTTCCTGTCCTTGTGCTCACTCTTCCAGCCATCACGGCCTGCTGATGCCTCCTGAGTGAGCCAGGCACACTCCTTCTTCGAGGACTTTGGACTTGGGGCTCCTTCTTTTCAGAACGCTCTTCCCTCAGCTATGGCCTCATGTGTCTGCTTCTCAGCAGGCCCCCCGGCCACTCTCTACCAGCCACTTCCTCTATCCCCAGCCTCTGCTGCTTCACCTAAATTCCCTGTCCCCTTCTCTGCTTTATTTTTCTCTTACGCCCTTACCACCTCCAACATACTATACATTTTAGCTTAATTATATTATTTACATCTACCTCCTCGAGAGCAAGTCATTTCTGTCATTTTTGTTCGCTGCTGTATCTCTAGCATTTAGAACCCTGCCTGGCACATAGCAAAATGTTCAATAAATATTTGTTAAATGAATGAACGTAGACAAAATTATAGGCCTAAACACTGAATGGAATACAACAGATTTCAACCTTAGAAGGCATTTCCAGAAAGACACATGGAGTGCTAAATGTCATGGCCAGAGAAACCATGGGAGACTCCTCTGAATCCCTGTGAAAAGAGCAAGGCCATGTTTGCTCTACATGTGTTGCTCAATTCCACCCCGTTCTGGAGTCATACTCAGATGGTGTCTTACTGTCTCCTGGCATCACAGATGAGGCACCTTGCACAAGTAAGAAACTGTCATTTGTACCCGCCTCACAAAGGCCTGCAAGTCAACAACTGCTTGATATTTCCAGTAAATTTCTTTGTGTTGGCACGAGGTCATGGTACATGCCTTTCTAGTGGCTGATGAGGTGGCAATTGCATTTTCTCAGAAGAAAACGTATTTTCTCAGAAGGAAATTGTGATGGAAATTGAGTATCACTAGAGAGATGAAGTCCGTGCTTTGTTTTGATTGGGTACAGAGAAAGGATGCCACTGATGATATGAGGTTGGTGATGATGATGAGGCTCGTGGCTAACAGCTATTGAGTGCTTGCTTGAATATCTTTCAACCCTTGTTGTACCGTATGAATTTAGGATCAGCTTGCCACATTCTGAGAGAAATGTTAGGATTTTGATTGCAATTGTATTGAATTTATAGATTTTTTTAAGAGTGATTGCTATCTTTATGATATTGAACCTTCCTCCCACAAACATAATTTGCCTAGACACTATTTAGGACCTTTAAAAATGTTTTATAGTTTCTACCGTAAAGGTCATGAACAATTTTTTTTTTATGTATTTAATCCCAAGCTCTACAAATTTTTGATATAGATACATGACTGATTCAGGTATATTGATCTTTTATCCAGCAACCTTGCTGCAATTTCTTATGTTTTATCAATTCTTTTGGGTTTTCAATATAGACAATCATACTAATAATTCACATTAATAATATAATTTTATTTATTACTTTAAAATCTTTATACAACTTATTTATTTTTCTTATCTTATTACATTTTCTAGGACCTCCAGAGTAATGATGAATAAAAGAGATAATAGAGGTCATTTTGCCTTGTTGTTGACTTTAAATATGTATAATCTCTGTTACGAGTTTTTGTAGATACTGTTTATCAAGATAAAGACTTTCTTTTCTGCTTTTATTTTATAAGACTTTTGCCATGAATGAGAATTTAACTGGAGTTTCTCTTTCTGCATTTGTATTATGATCATGCATCTTTTTAAAAATCTATTAATAATGGTAAATTGCATTAATGCCTTTTCTAATCTTAAACTGCCCTTGATAGGATTAATTCCACATGCTTATTAATTTTTTCCTTTCTTGATTTTTATTTTTTAAAAATTACTTTATTTATCAAATAAAAAAACATTTCCAAACAAAATAAAGCAAAGCAATGGGAAAAACAAATATCCTGAAATAACTTCATTCTTTCCAACATTCTTGATTTTTAAAAAAGAATATTTGCATCTATATTCACAAGTAAATTTTCCTACAGTTTTATTTTCCTATAATGTCCTTGTCTGATTTTTGTGTCGGGATTAACTAATCTCATAAAAGAGTTGGAAAACTTTTTGTTTTTTTTTACTTTTCTGTGGCATAGATTATATAAATTTGAGATTGTCAGTTCTTTGATAATTTGAAGATTTGTTCATATTGTTTATTGAGCCATCTCTCATATTTTCTTGATGAATCTTGCTAGAGTTTTTTGTATTCTGTTAGTTTCTTCAAAGAAGCAGATTTGTTTTTGCTGATCAAACTATTTTATTTTCTGTTTTATTAATTTCTGATCTTTATAATTTCTTCTCCCACTATCTTTTGATTTCCTCTTTTTTTAACTTCTTGAATTATATACTTAGCTTATTAATTCTTCTATAATATGTGTCTTTAGGGCTACATTTGTCCTTTTAGTATAGTTTTATCTTGATAGCACAAGTTTTGATAACTAGCCTTTATTTTTTCAGTTCCAAATATATCACTATTTTCAAATTAATTTCTTTTCTGACTTATGGCTAATGTAGAAGGTTTTGGTTGTTTTCATTGCTTTTGATATAAATATATATAATTAAAGATCGGCTCTCTCTTTATAACTAAATTGCACTGTGGTCAGAGAATATGTTATGTATAAAGTTTACCAGCTTTGCTCCCAATACTTTTTGAATTCCACCTTCTCCTGGATTAAATTCCTTCTTTCTCCAATATATCCCTCAGTAGCAAGGGTCTTTGAGTGGTAAATCCTTTCAATCTTTGTTTGTATGAAAACTTGAACTTCACTTTTAAGTAATAACCCTGTATATTTTTAGAAGTTCTTTGCCTTCGTCAACTTGAAGATCTCCCTCTATTGTTCTATAGCTGTTTGGGTTTTTTGGCCTTATTACTTCTGGTACACCTATTATCAATCAATCAATCTAATTGTCATTTTTAACTTCGAGTTGCTTTTAGGATTTTTCTTTTGTGTTTGGTGTTCTGCCATTTCATTACAATGTATTCCAGTGTGGGTTTCTTTATTTTATCCTCCCCAATATTTAATGTGCTTTTTTCATTTGAAGAATCATGACTGTCTAATGCTAGAAAATTTGCACCCTGCATCTCCACTTTACAGAATACATCCCCCCCAGTCTTCCTATACTCCTCCGGATGAACTGGATCCACCCTCTGGATGTATCCAGACACCATTCCTGTCTCTTAACATCTCTTTCATGCGTTCTGTCTTTCTATGCCTCCTTATTCTAGTCAGATCCATCTTAAGGTTCACTAGTTCTCTCCTTAGCTGTATCCAATTTGTTAATCAGTTCTTTGAATTTTAAATGTCTCTGAATGTATTTTTCACAGATACAAAGTTATTCTTCAGAGCATTATTTGTAGTTTCTCAATTTGGAAGCTGCCTAAATATCCAACAATAAGGAATGATAAACTAAATTAAAGTACATCCATTTGATAGATGTAGCCATTGCAATTATAATTGCCAAAGTCATGGAGCAAAGGGGGATAAACCTATTATAATAAAAAATTTACATATATATATATATCAACCCTATATACATGTGTTAAAGTAAAAAAGGTTCCACAGAGCAGTAATGGTTGTATTAGAGACATATCATTGTAGATTATTTTTTCCTCTTCCCATCTTTCTGTAATTATGTTGCATTATTTTTATTCCTAAAAATAATTCCTTTATAAACTCTCATCTGGGAACAGGTGAGTTCAGAATTAGCACTTGCTTTTTTATGTTCCTTCTGTAGAGTACCTATTATAAACAGCAATCCATTTCTGGATGCTATCTGGTGTTCAAAATTTTGTTAGTCATTTTGAATCCTTACATGTTCTTTCAGTACCAGAGTTAAGTTCAGAAAATTGCAGTGTCCTTCTGTGGTTTGTGGCTAAATTGCCACTGAACTAGTTGCTCAGTTTTCTCAAACATAATTAAGATTATAATCAATTAGAAACTGAACAATGTTTTCTGCATTCTACAAATTGTGTCTTTTTTCGAAAACCAGGTTTTTGTGTAGCTCAGACTTAAGTTAACAGAAGACATTAAAAAAAAAAACTCTGGCTTTTGCTACATAAAAGATGACTTTAAATTTTTTAAGAAAAGATATAATAGCTGTGGATTTGCTAATCATAGTAGTTTCTTACACTGGCAAAGGAGGGGTTTTCCTTACCTTAGTTCAGTCTTGAACCTGTAGTTCAAAAGCTGAATGCAGACAGCTTTAGGAACATTTGCAGCATAAACATGTCCTTTGATTTGTCCCTCCCAGTGTTTCAGTTGTGTTTTCTCTGCAGACTGTTATATGCCCTACACTTTATTAAACAACATGATGGTGGTGACAGAAGAGAGGGATGAAGGAGAAAACTCCAAAATTTCAGGATTTTGGACTCTCAATTGCTGGGCTCTTGTTTTCAAGGTATTCCTTGCATTTGTATAATTCTCTGCTCAAACTGTAATCCTTAAACACAGTGATCATCATAAATGCTCTTCTGTTTCCATTTATTCTGCAAAGGTCAAAAGCTGCAGCTGGTTTATGAGTTTTTTCTGCCATGTATCACTCTTGGCGGGTCAGTGGGCTGGCGGGATGGATGGGCAGTGCTCACCTCCCCATTTATTACTCTTGTCAACTTGGAAGGGATTTTTTTCTTTTTTTTTTACCTTGTGAAAGGCCCATCAGCAATGAATCAGTGAAGTGAAGACGACAGTTTATTTGTGAATTTAGATTCTATAAAGTGCCTCTGCTTTGGTGGCCTGTGTAGATAAAGCAACTGTCATGATAAGGTGGCAAGTGCAATTCCACAAAACCAAATTTATTGCACATTTGAGGAAATCATCCTATTTTAAAATGCCATAAATTCTAAATTGAATATTACGTATTCCCATGAATTTTGATTTATATTTTGAATATTTTTAATGTGATGCTAAATAGCCTGGGTTCAAAGCTATGAGTTTATGCATTTCTTCTCATGAGCTATTGTGACTTTCTGCAGAATATATTGGCCATTCTTAGGATTTTATTTGTTTGGACTGGGGTGGGGGTGGGGGCTGGATTCATGCACCTGCTAAGGGTGCCCCGTGGGGACTGATATGGATGCTGCTTATACAGAAAGGGAGCTGCCCAGAACCTTCCTTCCTCGGGGCAGCCTCGGAAGGCAAAGCACAGGAAGGAGCCTTTTGTGCTCGCTCAGAAAGGTGGAAATGGCTGTAGAAGGGAGCACAGAGCCCTGACTCTCCAGGAATGTTAGCCCCCAGTTAGACACCCTCTGTAACACTTACCATCAGAGTAGTTACCTATTCCAGTGATTATTTATTTAAAGCCTGTGTCCCCCACTGGACCACCTTTCCCTTATTCCCCACTGTAGCCTCACTGAGGCTGGCAAGCAGGGGGTCCTCGGATAATGAAGACAAAATCCTCCCACTTCCCAAAAGGCCCTCACCTTTACTGGTTAATTCAGTTTTCTCTTTAACCGATTAATTAGAAAACGTTTTTAATTTCAAACATGGCTGTTGGAGTACTTTAAAAGAAAAGGAAAGAAAAGAAGATGTGTACCCAATTACCTTCCTCTAAGGAAAAAGATCAGGAAGAGTCTTTCTAGCTGTAATTGAAAATTGACAGCTTTGCAGTGTCCCTACCAGGCAGAGCCCTCCAGCAGTGTTCACCCCACGGTTAGTGGAAAGGCTGTCTGGGGTGACAGTGCATTAAGTGCAGAGCAGGTGACTTCCCATCCTTATGTCCAGACCTCACCTAGCACCTGGCATTGTGTGGAGCAGGTTTTAAAGCTGTCAGATGAAATCTTCAGGGCTTCTCCAACACAGACTAGAGCTGCCTTGTCAGTAATCCCCAAGGGGAGTGGTTGATCTTGAGTAAAGAGAAATTTCTTGCCAACAGAGCAGATTTTATACATAGATGAGGACCAGATAGTGATGGAGGTATCTAACCCTCTTTTAATACTTCTGATTACTGCCAGGTTCTAAGAACTGGTGTTTTACAGATAATGGAGCTTGCATGGTGCCTGCTAATAAGGTTTTGTGTTTTTTTATGTAAAAGAGTGTAACTTGTAAGCATTTTTTTTTGTTTTTTATTATTATTATTGGAGAAGTTGTAAGTTTAAAGAAAAATCATGCAGAAAATGCACAGTTCACATATACCTCCCCCACAGTTTTCCCAATTATTAACACTGCATTAGTGTGAAAATCTTGTTAGAATTGATGAAACAATATTACTATAATTATACTGTTAACCATAGTCCATAGTTTACATTTATACTTAATTTTCTGAGGAATTGCCAAATTGTTTTTTACAATGGCTGCACCATTTTACTTTGCCACTGACAATGTACAAGGGTTCCTATTTCTCTACATCCTGTCCTCTTTGGAACTTGCTATTTTCCATTTTTTAAATAGTAGCCATTCTACTGGGCATGAAAAGGTGTTTCATTGTGGTTTGATTTGCATTTCCCTAATGATGTTGACAATTTCCTTGGATAAATATCTCACAAGTTCTTTTCTCTTTTTAAAATTGGGTTCTGTGTCTTTTTGTTCTTGAGTTGTCGGATTTCTTTATATATTCTGGATATTGTACCTTTATAGGGTATGTGGTCTCCAAATATTTTCTTCCATCCTGTGTTTTGACTTTCATGATGAAGTCTTTGGTGCATAAAAGTTTTTAATCTTCATGAAGTCCCATTTATCTATTTTTTTCTTTTGTTGCTTGTGCTTTTGTTGTAAAAAAGCTTTTGGTATAAGAAACCATTGACTAACACAAGGTCTTGTAGATGCTTCCCTATGCTTTCTTCTAGTAGTTTTATAGTTCTGGTTCTTATATTTAGGTCTCTGCTCTATTTTGAGTTAATTTTTATTTATGGCGTGAGGTAGGGGTCCACCCACATTCTTTTGCATATACGGATCCAGTTTTCTCAGCACCATTTGTTGAACAAACTATTCTTTCCCAATTGAATGGACTTGGCACCCTTGTCAAAAATCAATTGACCATAGATGTAAGGGTTTATTTCTGAACTCTCAATTTGATTCCATTTGTCTACATGTCTATCCTTGATGCCAGAACCATGCTGCTTTGTTTATTGGAGATTTGTAAAAAGTTTTAAATTGGGAAGTGTAAGTCCTCCAATGTCATTCTTTTTCAAGATGATTTTGGCTATTCCATATAAATTTGATGATTGGCTTTTCCAGTTCTGTAAAGAAGAAAGACTGTTGGAATTTTTATTGAGATTAGGTTGACTCTAGATTTCTTTGGATAGAATTGACATCTTAACATTATTTAGTCTTCTAATATATAAAAACAGAATGTCTTCCCATTTATTTAGGTCTTCTTTGATTTCTTTTGGCAATGATTGTAGTTTTCCATGTATGAGTCCTTTACATCATTGTTTAAATTTATTCCTAGATATTTGATAATTTAGTTACTATTGTAAAAAGAATTTTTTTTCTTGATTTCCTCTTCAGATTGTTCATTACTACTGTATGGAAAGCCTACTGATTTTGGGGTGTTGATCTTGTACCCCACCACTTTGCTGAATTTGTATATTATCTCTAGTAACTCTGTTGTGGATTTTTCAGGATTTTCCACATATAGGACCACGTCGTCTGCCAATAGGGAAAGTTTTACTTCTGCTTTTCCAACTTCAATGGCTTTTATTTCTTTCCCTTGCCTAATTGCTCTAGCTAGAACTTCCAATACAATGTTGAATAATAGTGGTGACAGTGGGCATCCTTGACTTGTTACTAACCTTAGAGGGAAAGCTTTCAATCTTTCACCATTTAATTATGATGTTAGTTGTGGGTTTTTCATATATACCTTTTATCATGTTGAGAAAGTTTCTTTCTATTCCTAGTTTTCTGAGTGTTTTATTAAGAAATTTTGCTGGATTTTATCAAATATCTTTGAGATTTTCCTTCATTCTGTTAACGTGGTGTATTACATTAATTGATTTTCTTATGTTGAACCACACTTGCATACCTGCTATAAATCCCTCTGGTACGTGGTGTATAATTCTTCTAATGTGCTGTTGGATTTGGTTTGCTAGTATTTAGTTGAGGATTTTTGCACCTGTATTCATAAGGGATATTGGTTGGTGATTTTCTTTTCTTGTGGTATCTTCATCTACCTTTGGAATTACAATGATATTGGCTTCATAGAATGAATTAGGAAGTGTTTCCTCCTCTTTAATTTCTTGGGACAGTTTGAGCAGGATTGGTCTTAGCTCTTGGAATATTCAGCAGAATTCATCAGTGAAGTCATCTGGTCCTTGGTTTTCTTTCTTGAGAGGTTTTCGATTATTGAGTCAATCTTCTTTACTTGTTATTGGTCTATCGAGATCGTCTATTTCTTTTTGAGTCAGTGTAGGTAGATTTGTGTGTTTCTAAGAATTTGTCCATTTCATTTAAGTTAGTTTTCTAGTTTGTTGGTTACTGTTGTTCATTGTATCCTGTTATAATCCTTTTTATTTGTGTAGAGTCAGTAATAATGCACCCCTCCCCTTTCATTTCTGATTTTAGTTATTTGGGTCTTTTCTCTTTTTCCTTTGTCAGTCTAGCTGAAGGTTTCTTGATTTTATTGATCGTTTCAAAGAAACTTTTGGTTTCATTGATTCTCCCTATTTTTTTAGGTGTATTCCCTATTTTATTTATCTCCCCTCTAATCTTTGGTATTTCCTTCCTTCTGCTCACTTTGGGATTAGTTTGCTCTTCTTTTTCTAGATATTCCAGTTGTGAAGTTAGGTCTCGGATTTGGGATCTTTCTTCTTTTTTTTTTTTAAATGGATTTCAAGTACTGGGCAGAGGGGGCCAGCTCTCGCCCCAAATCCATTATTCCTTCCACAGTTAGAGCTACTGCTGGCTGCCAAGTCAAGAATTAGATTCCCCAGCCTTCCTGTATCTGGATGTGTTCATGTAATAGTTCATTTTTAAATTCAATTTTATTGAGATACATTCACAAACTATACAATCATCTGCAGTGTATAATCAATTGTTCATGGTACCATTATATAGTTGTGCATCATCACCACAACCAATTTTTGAACATTTTCATTCCCACAAAAAATAAATAAAAATTAAAGTATAAAAGAGCACACAAAACATCCCATACCACCCCACCACCACATCCCTCCCTATATCTCATTTACTTTTTGTCCTCATTTTTCTACTCATCCATCCATACACTGGATAAAGGAAGTGGGAGCCACAAGGTTTTCACAATCACACAGTCACACATGTAAGCTGCATAGTTATAATTGTTGTATCTTCAAGAATCAAGGCTACTGAGTTGCAGTTCATCAGTTTCAGGTATTTCCTTCTAGCTATTCTAATATAGTAAAGAATAAAAAGGTATATATATACAATGTATAAGAATAACCTCCAGAATGACCTCCCAACTCCATTTGTAATCTCTCAGCCACTGAAACCTTATTTTGTTTCAAGAAGGCTTTCTCAATCCTGTGATGCCACAGCCAAGCTCATCACACAGATCATGTCCTACATTGCCAGGGAGATTTACACCACTGGGAGTAATGTCCCATGTAGGGGGAAGGGCAGTGAGTTTACCTGTCAAATGGGTTTAAAGAGAGGCCACATCCGAACAACAAAAGAGGTTCTCTGGAGGTGACTCTGAGGCACAATTTTAAGTAGGTTTAGCCTCTCATTTGCAGTAACAAGCTTCATAAGGGCAAGCCCCAAGATCAAGGACTCAGCTTTCTAAGTTGGTAGTCCTCAAACCTTGTGAGACTATCAGTAATTCCCCAGGTGGGGAAATTTAATATTTCCACATTTTCCCCCAGTCCCTCAACGGGGCTTTGCAAATACATTTTTATTCTCTGCCAGATTACTCTGGAATGTATTGGGGCATCACAATAACCTGTACAAACAAACCAGATTTCACTCCCTATTCAAATTCCATGTAGTTATGGTGTTTGAATAAATGGACCATACAGGTTAAATTAAATACTGTGTTAGAAAAAATACAGATTTTACACCTAATAAACATCTCTTCCTTTGGTCTCATGCAGAGGTTGAGGTTTTAAAACACCATCACTATCATCCTTTATGCGTTAGTCTGATTTACCTTAGTCTTAACAAAGTCCATTTAGTTCTTTGAAGTCTGATGTCTTTTACACACTTTTTAACATTTGCTGTGTGGTGTAATGCTGGCATACATAGCTGTTTACTCTGGCTCTGAGTCTTAGGTGTCACACAGACACCCAAAGTTCCAGGGACCAACAAGGTTATACACAGTGAGCACAGCATCTCAGAATTTAGAAACAACCATTACAACTCAGGAATAGATGTTACTACTGTAAGAGCTTACAGTCAAGGAACCTTTACCATAAGCCTTCCCCTGATACCCTATGCTCTCAGGTTCAATTCTCAGAGTTTGCACATTAGAGTTAGTTCATATTAGTGAGGCATTATAATGTTTGCCTTTTCACCTCTGGTTTATTTCACTCAACACACTGTCCTCAATGTCCATTCATCTCACAACTTCATTCTTTCTTGTAGCTGCCCAATATTCCATTGTATGTAAACACCACAGTTAGCCTTTCTTTTCATCAGTCCATGTACCCTTAGGCCACCTCCATCCACTGCGAATCGTGAATACGTGAATACTGCCATCATAAAGCCTACTGTGCAAATGTCTATTCATGTACCTCTTTTCAGTTCTCCCAAGCAGATACCAAATAACCCAGTGGCAGAATCATATGGCAACCCCATTCTTAGCTTCCTGTGGAACCACCACCCTGCCTTCCAAATGGGCTGCACCATTCTACTTCCCTACCAATGGAGATTAGGTACATCCCTTTTTCCACATTTTCTCCTGCACTTGTATCTCTCTGTTCCTTTTTAAACAGTTTTATTCACACACCATACATTCCCTCCTAAGTGAACAATCAAAGGTTCCTTGTCCAATCACACAGTTATGAATTCACCACCATCTACATGAGGACATTTCCATTTCTTCTACAAAGAAAGGAGAGGAGAAAAAAGAAAAAAGAAAAAAATAATAACAAAAAGCAACAAAAGAAAAAATAGAATTAAAATAAAATACAATGAAAAGGTCAGACAGCAACACCAATGCCAAGAATCCCATACCCCTCCCTTATATCCCCCTCTTACAGACATTTAGCTTTGATATATTGCCTTTGTTACAATTAATGGAAGCATATTATGATGTTACTGTTAACTATAGACTCCAGTTTGCATTGATTGTATTTTTTCCCCAATACCATCCCATTTTCAACACCTTCCAAAGTCTTTCTTCTTTTTTAATGTAAGCATTTAAAGCTACAAATTTCCCTCTCAGCACTGCCTTTGCTGCATCCTATAAGTTTTGGTATGTTGTGTTTTCATTTTCATTCGTCTCAAGGTATTTCCTAATTTCCCTTGTGATTTCTTCTTTGACCCATTTGTTGTTTAAGAGTGTGTAGTTTAATTTCCACATATTTATGAATTTTCTATTTTTCCTTCTGTTATTCCCTTCTAGCTTCATTCTATTGTGGTTGGAGAAGATACATTATATATAATTTAAATATTCTAAAATTTATTGATATTTGTTTTGTGACCTAACATATGGTCCATCCTGGAGAATGACCCACGTGCATTAGAGAAGAATGAGTATTTTTCCGCTGTTGTGTGAACTGTTCTATATATGTCTATTAGGTCTAGTTGGTGTAGAGTATTGTTTCAAGTCTTTTATTTCCTTATTGATCTTCTGACTAGATATTCTATCCATTATTGCATTGGTATGTCGAAGCCTCCTGCAATTAATGTAGAACTGTCTATTTCTCCTTTCAAATCTCTCAATATTTGTTTCACATATTTTGGGGCTCTGCTGTTAGGTGCATATATTTAAAATTGTTATATTTTCTTGTTGAATTGACCCCTCTATCAGTATATAATGACTGTCTTTGTCTCTTGAAACAGTTTTTCACTTAAAGTATGTTTTATCTGGTACTAGTATAGTTATCCAAGCTCTCTTTTGATTACTATTTGCATGGTATATTTTTTTTCCATCCTTTCACTTTCAAGCTACTTGTGCCTTTGAATTTAAATGAGTCTCTTGTAAACAGCATATAGTTGGGTCATACTTTTTTATTCATTCTATCAATATCTGCCTTTTGATTGGAGAGTTTAATCCATTTACATTTTAAGTAACTACTGACAATGCCTAACCTCACTGCCATTTTACTATTTGGTATTTGTAAGTCATAACTTTTTGTACTGCAATTCTTCCATGAATGCCTTCTTTCATATTTATTTGATTTTTAATGGTGTACCATTTTAAGTCCCTTCCCATGTCCTTCCATATATACTTTTCAGATGTTTTCTTTATGATTACCATGGACTCAAATTTAACATGCTAAATCTATAACAATCATATTTGCTTTGATACCGGCTTAACTTGAATAGCATACACAAACACTGTTCCCATATCCCTCCAACCCCCTTCCCTTTTGTTATACTGCAATTATGTCTTTGCACATTGTTTGTCCAAAACCATAGCTTCATCATTACTTTTTATGCATATGTATTTTAGAACTTTTAAGAAGTAAGAGTGGAGTTACATACCAAAAAAAAAAAAAAAAACAAAAAAAAAATTCAATAGTTCTCACATTTATAATTACCCATGTGGTTACCTTTACCAGAGGTCTTTATTTCTTCATGCTGCTTTAATCCACTGTATACTGTCTTTTACTTTCAGTCTGAAGAGCTCCCTTTAGCATTACTTGTAGGACAGGACTAGTGGTAATGAACTTCCTCAGATTTGGTTTATCTGGGAATACCTCCTTTTCTTCTCCATTTTTGAAAAACAATCTCACCAAATAGAAAACTCTTGGGTGGCAATTGTTTCCTCTCAACACTTCAAATATTTCATCCACTGCCATGGGGAATTGGACTTTAATCATATAGGGGCTCCCTTATCCATAACACACTGTTTTTCTCTTGCAGCTTTCAGAACTCTCTCTTTTTTCTTGGCACTTGGTAATTTGACTACTCTGTCTGGGTGTGGTTCTGGTTGATTTTATAGTGTTTGGGGTTCATTGGGCAACTTGAATATGTATATTCATGTCTTTGATTAAATTCAGGATGTTTTCTGCCATTATTTCTTTGAATATTCCTCCTGCCCATTTCTTTCTTCTCTTTCTGGGGCTTCCATAATGCATATTTTGGTACACTTGACCGTGTCCCACAGGTCTCTTAGGCTCTGTTCACTTTTTTTCATTCTTTCTTCTTTCTGCTCCTCAGCCTGAATCATTTCAATTGTCTTATCTTAGAGATCACTAATTATTTCTTCTGCCGGCTCCAATCTGCTATTGAAACCCTCCAGGGAATTTTTCATTTCAGTTATTTCGGTCTTCAACTCCAGTATTTCTTCTTGGTTCCTGTCTAAAATGTTTATCTCTTTATTGAGATTCTCTTATTGTTCATTGTTTTCCTAGTACCCTTTAGTTCTCTTTCTGCATTTTCTTTTATTTCCTTAAGCATATCGAGGATCATTTATTTTGGTCTTTATCTAGTATGTGCAAGTCTCGTTTTTTTCATTGATGGTTTCTGAATTTGTATCTTATTCTTTTGGATGGGCCATCATTTCCTGTTTCTTTTTTGCACAATGTACATTTTAATATTTTAATGTGTTACCTCTGTGATTTAGTCCCTGAGCTGTCTATTACTTAAGTTTGTATCCAGATAGTGATATGGCAGAGATTTCCTTTCACAGTCTTTGCAAATTGGCTCACATTGGCTGGTTCTCTCCTGCAGAGTTTAGCCCTCCTATCACAAAGATCAGCCTGAGATGAAAGCGAGGTGAAGGGTCCTCTCTGTCTTTTCCAAACCTGTAGAAAAGACACTCAAACCTTAGGAATTCCCCAAGTTTCAGGAATCTGAATGTCCCCTTTACGCTCTCTGAAATAGACTTTCTCCTCCTCTTGAGTGCTTTACTGTATGCTTTAAAGCTGGTATATTTTGCCCCCAGCTGCTTTGACTTAATTGTTTCTTACACTGCTTTACCTGTCTGCAAGATACTTCTGCTTGCATGGCAAATTATAGAATGGCAAGCCAGAGATGAGTGTCCTGGTCCAGTCTTTCAGGCTGGCACTTGACAGATTGGTACCGATCTACAGCCTCCCCAGTATGCACATAGGGGTTACTCTGTTACCTCTGGGACAAGGTCAGGGATCCACAATGGGAGTGTAGACCAACTACACACTGTGCTAGGAAAGGGTGAAAAGGGGCCAACAAGGGCACCACAAGATGCTCCTACCATTTTTAAAGCTGTGTTTTCATGATTTGGCCCTCATTCAGTTACTGCAACCCTTTAACTCTTTTCCAGTTTTGAAGAAGATGGTTCTGCCAGTTTTTGCTAGTTGCTCAAAGATTCAGTGTAGGAACAGCATGCTGAATCTTCTTACATTGCCATTTGGTCAAGCAGAAGTGCTAGAAAATTTTTTTAAATATCTGTTTCACCTTATAACTTCCAGGACCTTTCTCTTCCCATAGGGCTTGGATAAAAAGAGAAACAGACAAATGGATCTAAAAAGAAAGGAGGTGGGGGAATTCCCTGGCCTTATACCCCCACCACCACCACTCCACCATCACATCTATTAAGCCTGAATGACTAACTTTGAATAGGTTAAATGCACATATAAAGTACCTCTACTCTACATTACTTCATTGGGTGAGAACTTGGCTGGGCTGTCTGCTGAAACACCTCAACAAGGACATGCCATGTGGTCATGGCTTCCTCACAATATGGCAGCTTGGGTCCATAAGTGAATGCCTCAAGAGAAGGGGACAGGGAGAGAGACAGAAAGAGATTGAGAGAGAGAGAAAGAGGCTGATGCTGCAATATTTTTATGACCTAGTCTAGAAAGGCATATAGAATCACTTCCATCACAGTCGACTCATTAGAAGCAAGTCACTAAGCCTGGCCCACATTCAAGGGAAGGGAAATTAGACTCCACCGTTTGAAGGGAGGAGTCAAAGTTGCTGGGAGCAGATTTGCCTCTGTTGATAGTGAGTTCTGCATCGAGGAGGAGCCCAAGACCCTGGAAAACTCAATTAGCATCTCCTGGAAGCAGCCAAGGGCAGTGGGGTTTGGCCATCATCCTTCAGAGATGGGTACTCAGAGCATTTTCCTGAATGTAATTTTCTTGGTTATAGGGGTTTTGGGAGAAAAGTTCACAAGCATGTCCAAAGGCTCTTCATGCATAACAAATTTCAATTGAACTATTTCTGGAGCATCAGTACAAGGAGGAAGCAAAGGTAGATTTGCTGTTCCTCTACATGCAATGTCTCTACTCCTTTTTTGAGTCAAGCTCAATACATCCTTTGAGGCTTCCACTTCAAATCCATCTTCTTTTTAAAATGTTCCAGTTTGCCCACAGCTAAAGTTGGTTCCACCTCTGTTTGCCCACATTCTGTTATTTCTTATGTCCATCACAATACCAAAGAGACTAATTACACCTTATCTCATTTTCCTTTTGAAGACCCACAATGCATACCAACACTTAACAATAGCCAATATGGTGCAGGGCTTAAAAAATGTGAACTTTGGAGTCGACTTGAATTTGAATTCTGGTCATACCATACCAAGTCACTAAATACAATGTGCCTCATTTTCTTTAACTATGAAATGGGAATGATATTATTATTCCCTGGAATCATAAAGATGTTGATATTGAGATAATCAACTAATTATGAAATTAGTGTTAGGAATTCAGTGATTATAGGGTGATCTGATTATCATTAAAGGCTCTGAGATGTCCTGCAACAAAGGATCTTGTTTAATAAGTTCAGCACTTTCCAAACTTATTTGATGCTTAATTTTTTCACATAAAACAATAATTTACACCCACATTTTAGGAAGTATCACTATAAAAGATTTGATAATACTGAAAGTTATTTTCTGCAAATTAGATGATGCTTTAAAGCTAGCATAATTCTTGGAAGGTTGTTGAAGGGATGGAGTTAATATTAGTGGTCAATTAGAGAATGAGTAGCTGATACTTCATTCTCATTCAAATCTTTTTGTGTAATGGCTTTATTATTTTTTTGGAGATTCTTAGCCTTGAAGAAAGCATCTCAGGTGGATTTGACTATATATGTATTTTAGGTAGCCAGCAATACGAAAGACGAAATAGAAGTATAATGGGTGATCTTGCTGGACTTAGCAGATACCCTTTTGCAAATGGCTTAGCTCTGACTTCTACAATCCTTGCATTGTGTGTTCAAGAAGAGATGCAATGTTCCCTGCAGTAAGGAACCTCGGTCTTGGATGGGGAGCCATGGCTCCTGCTTGCAGAAACTGTTGATATTTATTTACAGCTTGGCTGAGCTGCTTAATAGTTTGCTCAGCTCTTAATGTGACTTGTGGGTGGCAGGGGCTCCTGAATCCCTGGCTAGGTCTGGGCTGAGCATGGCTGCTTAAATAACTATAGATGTTGGGTCCTGAGCCAAGTAAAGCAAAGTGGTTTTAAATGGCCCACAACTCTTCCTCCTTTTTCTGTATTACTACCCATCTTGATCTTTCTTAGTGAGAAACCACTCCTTCCCCCACTCCCAGGGCATGCAGCTTAGGAGCAGCCCATCTACCCCTAACCACAGGGGTGGACACATGACCCAGATCCAGCCAATCAAAACATCCCTCTCCCCTGTTTCAGAAATGGGTACGTGACCTACGTCAGGCCAACAAGGGCCCAGATGGAAGAACTGGATTATGATCAGACCCAGGAGGCAGTGTGGGGCTGAGAAGGAGCAGTCTTTGGCCCGGAAAACCCAGACACCAAACTCATTGAACCCTCCCTTTTCCTAAAAAGTGGGGAAAGAGAGAACAACTTGCAATTGCACACGTTACAATTCTGCTCCAGAGTAATAATACTATAAGCCTATCTTTATTATTCACTAAGTGCTAGGTACTGTTTTAAGTGCTTTACACTCCTGTGCCCCCTTTGAGCATCTCTGGAATCAGATGTTCTTTCAATCAATGGCTTCTTACAATTGCTTCCAGCCAAACAGTGGCCGTGATCCAATTGTCACTGCCTTAACTGATATATCTCACACCCATTCTTTATGAATGCCAAGGGTTATACATGATTAAAATGTATGCTTAAGAAAATCTCTTAAATACAACTCTTCCAATTACTATAAAATGCAAATTCCAAATTACATGAAAACTTTGGGATCTGGTTCAAATGCCAGTGTTTTTTCTTTCTTGGAGGGGCACAAATAATGTTGCATCTCAAATTTAAGAAATATAGGATTATCTTATTTAATACCAAAGCCTGTACTCTTTTACGGATAAGCAAATCAAGGCTTGGGGAAGTTAGCTAATTGCCCAGATCCACCAACAGGTTCCAAGTGCTGAATAAAGCCCATAAAACTGTGCCAAATAAGATCAGTTCCAATCATAAATGGACTTCACCATTTTAGCTGAAATTTCTAATTTGGAGTCAGAGGCACAGATCCTTTTTTCTTGTTTCTTTATTGAAAACAAGTTTTCTGTCCCTTCCCCAAATCCAAACTCTGCCCGTAGAGTTGCTGCTTTAGATAATGCCACCTCAGTGCGGTGGCATTATTTAGGTTACTTGTAATCTACCGGATTAGATGAAAGCCGAGTTCCCAAGTCTGCTGTTTCTCTACCAGAAAATTGATACCAGGGATTTTCAGAGCTGAAAGAGACCAGTGAGCTTGTTTAAAATAACCAAGGACCAGTTGCAATGATGTGGCAACAATTAGGATATGATTTCCTTTGGGAAAATGTCACTCAGCTTATTTCAGCCAAACGCCCAAATCATTACAGACAATTTTTCTGCAAACCACCATCCTTCCCCCACCCCAATTTTTGTAAATTAGAACCATCCAATTTGGCTTCAGAGTTTGCTTTGGGGGCATGAGTTTCATTCTGGAATAAATTTTTCCATGGAAAGAAGCATCTTGGTGGAGGCATGGCTTTATTGATGGTGTGTAGGCAAATGGGGCATGTCGGGGCTTCCCTTCGGAGGAACGACTGCTTCGAAAACTGCCTTTCGTGTGAATATCAGATACTTTAATGCCTTGACTCGGTTGGCCTCATCTACCAGAATGAAGTCATCCACCTGGTAGGAAAGACAAACCTGCGTCCCAGCAAGTCAATCAGGGCCATCAAGGGCCCCCCTTATCCCTTATCTCCAGCCAGTGCAGTTTTAAACCTCTCAGTCCCCAGAGATCCCCCGTTCTTCACATCCCACTAAACCAGAAAAGTAACCCAAACACTCGGGAAGCACCAGCTTGCTACTGGGAAAGCACAGCTTGACATTGTTGCTGACTTAGGCGATTGTTTCAAAGCAGGGTGTTTCTTGAGAACAAAAACGTGGCATTCCAGTGAACTTCGGGGATTTCTCTTTCTTGTTATTAAACTATTAACTCCTGCCAGATGGGAATGCAAGGCACATAATTGTTCACCCGGCCTTTTCATCCCAAGCTATTGCACAACCCATAAACAGTCCAATTAGGAAACCAATTAAAATGAGAACGAGGCTTCCGGAATTATCCAACAGTTGAGGCAGCACTGCCTTTTCGTTGTCAACCAGTGAAGGGTTTTTATTGCATCTGGTAAAGAAGCAAAGGAATTCATGGAAGCAGGGTTGTCAGAGGGGCCTGCTCTGCTCCCAGGAAATCGTTGGCCAACTCTGAGATGCCGCGTGAGGCTCAGAGGCGAGCGTTACAGAAGGCAGAAGCCGCGGTTTACTTATTGGAACTAAGACAAAAATTTAAAATGAAAACAAAAATCTATACTGCAAGTCTACTGTCATAGAGACTCTGGTGAATATTTGAGTTCTCAGAAAGCAGGTACCTTCACAAGGAATGGGCTACTTGCCTTGCATTCCTGGAGGTCTCTCCCACGCATTGCACACTGGATCCATCTCCACAGTTTCCTCTGAAGTGGCTGTAGCATCCTTACACTTCCAAGGAAGAAGCTGACCTTGGCCAAGGTCAAATACACCTTCCTTCATCCATTCAACAGATGCTTGCTGTCGGCTGACTAAGTGCAATTGATACTGCCGAGCCCCAGGGTTCAGAAGGATGAACAGGGCAGAATCCTGCCTTCCCCAAAACACAGCTTAGAGTCACATCCAGCTGTTTCTTCCTGGGATCTCACAGCAGAGTTTAAACTTCTAGTTCTAAACTTAATCTCTGTGGTTGGCACACAGTAGGTGTTCAAAACAGGGCATGGTGGAAGCATCCAGGCTCCTCTGCCTCTGCTCCACCCACCTGACTATCAGCAGTTCATCAAGAGTCCTTGAAGGGGTCGGATCACCACTGATTCGTTTTCCTAAGATCGCAGCATGCATGTGTGTGTGTGTGTGTGCATGCATTCTGGCTTGGGGGGAGATACAGTTAATATTCTGAGTGTTCCTTATTATTTGGGCTACCAGGGCACCCATGCATTTTGAGGCTCCTCAGAATGCCACTCTGAGTGTTAACTTTATTTCTTGCTGTTTAAGGAGTGAGAAGAAGGAAAGCAAACTGGGCCTGCAACAGATCTCCGAAATGCTCAGTGGCTGCAGCCTAGGAAACCTCATGACGGCCAGTGATGGCACCATCTCCTTTCTGAGAGATTTTGCCATGTCTTCTCTCTCCCCTTCTGGATTTTGGGTTCCTTGAAATCAGGCTCAGGTCTACATTTGCTGCTGCAGCCCCTGTAGCCCCCGCCTCAGGGACTAGCCCCAGACAGCCCCTCACTGCCTCCCTGACCTGTGAACACACCTTTCTCCAACCAGACCTTCTCTACCAGAAAGTGTTGCTCTTTTGAACCCATAGCCCTCTATCCCACATTCTTTACATTTTAAACCAGAATGGCTGTTTTGGAACTCTATTTTCAATCTGTGACACCAGCATCATTTTACAACAAAGCAGGGTTTCTTCCTAGCTCCTCATTAAGTAACTTGGGAAAGTTGCTTAATCGTCTTTAGCCTGCATTTCCTCAATTGTAAACCAAGGATGACAATGGTCCCTGTGTCTTAGGTTGTTGGAGGAGTCAATGAGATAATTCATGCCACCTGTTTAGCACTGGCCCTGTCATGCGGCAGGTGTCCCAGGCCTATAAGCTGCTACCCTTGCTGGGCTGTGATGCTTGTTTCAACTGTTGGCTTTCTCCTGGCAAGACTGGACTTAAGTCTGCAAGGCTGCACTTGCACCTTACCAGGATGCTGACAGCCACACCAGTTGGAAGGGACCTTGGGAGGCTTCAAGATCCATGATCTCCAGGCAGAAACCCCGTGAAATGTTGATCGAGAATTCCCCAATTGTTGATGGGGCAGCTGTTATATAGCAAGCTCCATACTTTGTGTTTGCACGTGGCCTGTCTCATGGAGTAAAGTGGCAGGCCTTGGCTTCGATTGCTAGTGGCTGGGAGTTCATGACTTCACAAGAGAGTCTGTTTCCACTAAGAAGTGGCTTTGCAGTGTGGTTAAGAGTATGAACAAATCATGTTTGAATCCCAGCTCTTTCTTCAATTGATCTAAAATCCATATTCGCCACCCACTGGAGCCACTCAGGAGCCCAGAGTTTGAGCATTCCTGGGTTTTGTGCCCATTACCAATCCGGCAGCTTTCCAGCTATGCTGTCTTGGGCAAGTTACTTCTGCTCTCTGAGCCTCTATTTCCTCATCTGTGAAGTGGGCACAGCCACCACAGTCCTGCCTTTTGCTTAGCATGCAGAAACTTCTCTTGAACCCAGTGGCGGCAGCTCCTTTCTGGGTCAGACATTTCATACCAAGCAGGCCCATCAGGGACATGTGTGTCAGGCAGAATATCAATATGTCACTTCACAAGGATCGGAGCCATGTCAAGAGCCTAGAAACTTTAGAATAATCCCAGAACAGCCAGGGATGATCTTTCTAAAGCACAAAGATGACGTCTGTCTCCAACTGGCATCTCTTGCCATGGGTTGTTCCCTGCTTCTCCTCCTGCCTTGTCTCCCTCCGCTCCTGGCTCCCTGCACCCCACACTGACCCACTTGTATTTATTTGCTCTACTTGCCAGGTTCTGTCTGGAGCAGTGGTTCTCAACCAAGGGTGATTTTGTCCCCAAAAGAACATTTAGCAATGTCTAAAAACAGTTTGGGTTATCAAAACTGGTGTGGGTGTTACTGGCACCTAAAGAGTAGGGGGCAGAGGTGCTGCTAAACAGCCTAGAATGCACAGGACAGCCTCCCACAACAAAGATTTATGGGACCCAAATATCACCAGTGCCAAAGTTGAGAAATTCTGGGCGACAGTCTGGAACGTACCAGAAAATACTTCCCACCACCCATCCTCCCACCCATGTCTGCTTGCATCAGTCAGGATAGGCTAGGTTATGGTGCTGTAACACACAATCCCAAACCTTAATGGCTTAACTGCACAAAGAGGTATCTCCTAATGCTCCTTGTCCACTGCAGGTGGGGTGAGGGACTCTGGTCCTCATTGTCCTCAGTCCAGGTCTTGGGCTGAGAAAGCATCCTCCTTTGCAACATCATAGATTGCAGTGGCAAAGAGAGAGAGAACATGACAAATTGCCCACTGATGTCCCTTTTGTTCACATTTTATCAGCTGATGCAACTCACATGGCCACACCTAACCTCAAAGAGGACAAGAGAAGTGCAATCCTAATATGTGCCTGGAAAGAAACAGAATGCTCGTGAAAAACACCAGTGGCTATCCCACGCCCAGTTCAGACCCATTGTTGGAGATTCATTTTAGTTGCCATGGGAAACCTACCCCAACACTCCTTTGCTGGGGTGGAGGCTGTTCCTGCTCTGGTTCCCATCTGGACTTACCCCATCATTACACTTGACACCCTGTGGCTTCCATGTCTGTGGATGGTGGGCTCCTTGGGAGCATAGCAGTCTCGCTCACCTCTGTTAGGTCCCCAACACCTAACCAGGTGCTTGGCCAGGAGCAGAGCCCAGGAGTGATTTTCTGAATTAATGAGTGACTGGCCAATTAATTCTCATTCTAGAAGAGAGCCCCATGGATGCCATAGGGCCCGGGAACCTGGGTTCTCAGAAAAGGTTGATGTCTCTTTGGCCCACAAGGCTGGTGTCACCAGGTGTGAGTGTTCAACGTCTCCATCCCCACCACTGGCTGAACGTGCAAGAACATCAGAACTCCATAATGGGTAGGGCATGGTGCCTTCCTTGCTGGACCGACCCCATTCTGCCTCTTCATTGCAATGTTTCCCAACCTCCGAGATGACCATGCTCCCTTGGTGAGCTGACTCTTTCACATCATTGACTCATCTGCATCAACCCACCTGTCCCTGCCCTCTCTCCCCACCCTGCTGAGAATATTTGTTTTCTAAGGCAGCATTTTCCAAACTCCAGTCAGTTACATAAGATGCACCCAATTTTGGACATATCTTAATCCCACTCCCCCTGTTATTTAATTATTTTTTTTCTTTTAACTTCTTTTTACCTAAAAAAACTATATTTACAAACAAGGCCATGTGATGCCCACAAATAAAATCATCAGAGAACATAAAATAAAAATATAACACAAAGAAAACAAACACAAAAGGAGGCTATTAAATTTGGTGAGATATGGTTGTATGTCAAGGCTCACAGCCTGAGGCCTACTTTGGAGACTGGTAAGTATTAGATTTAAAACATTCTAGCACCACACTGAATTTTCTTCCTTTAGATAGTCAGAAAATCTGAAAGAAATTTGTGAAAGGGAAAAACTTTGTTCTGTGTGAGTCCATGCTATATAATGCAAACCGAACCACCAAATATTGTTTTGGGCACTGTTTTAGTTTCCTTGGCTCTTCAAGCAAATGCCAGGCAATGGTTCAGATTAAACAATGGGAATTTATTTGGTCACAGTTTTGAGGCTAAAAGAAAATCCAAAACAAGGCATCATGAAGGCAACGCTTTCTCCCGGAAGACTTGCGTTCTGGGGCTGGCTGCCGGTGACCCTTGGTCCTGGGCTTCTCTGTCACACAGCAGCCTCTCCTGGCCTCTCCCTTCTCTTCCACGTTCCATTTAATTTCAGCTCAGTGCTTCCCATGGCTTCTCTCAGTCTCTCTGTTTGAATTTCATTCTACTTGTAAAGTACTCTAGTAATAGGATTAAGACCCACCCTGACTGAGGTGGGCCACACCTTAACTGAAGTAACCTCATCGAAAGTTCCTACTTACAATGGGTTCACACCCACAGGAATGGGTTAGGTTTAGGAACATGCTTTTGTGTGTACATAGCTCCAAGTCACTCAACTACCACAAATAATGTATGTTTACCTCTTTGCAAAATATTGTTTTAAGGTGACTAGTCAGATGATATGATATTATCGTTTGAGTGTGGACTTAGTACTTTAATTTAGAATTCCTCTATGTACCCTGGCCACCTGATCATAATATGATCATAATAATAACAATGCAAGCACTTGTCAACTGCTTACCATGTGTGATGTTCTAATCACTTAACATTTATGAACTCATTTAATCCTCATAGTAACACTATAGAGCTTCATATTTTTATTCCTGTTTTACTAACATGGAAACTGAAGCAGAGACAAGTTAAACCATCTGCCCAAAGCCACACAGCAAGGAAGTAGCAGAACTGGGAATGGAACACAGACTGTTTGGCTCCAGACTTTGGCACTCCTCTGCCTCTCACCTGTCCCCCCCTCCACCTCCCTCCTGAGACAAGGTTCTGAGCAGTGACTGAGAACATGCTGGCAACATCACCTGTGGTGGGTGCGCCATTGCCCAGAAGGGCTCAGTGCAGCTCAGGGACAGAGCCAGCCCAGCAGCCCTCTGTGGCTCATCCCCATCCTCATCAGGGCCTGCTCACTGCTCAAACCTCTAAAAGCAGCTGAATTACTGCCTCCCCTCTCTATCCCATTAACAATGCAGAGGCCTTCAGGGACTCTTGACCTGATTCAGGTGGAATCTAAGGGAATTGTTGCTGAAAAATAAGTTTTGGTGTGGAGCTATTTAAGAAGCGAAAGTTCATATAAACATAGGAACATTGCTTCTTGTTGCTGCAAAGAAAGTCTGATGAATAAGGGAAACTAGGAACTAGCCACCAAAAACAACAGGACACATATTTCCAAGAGTTGTCTGTGAACAAAGAAAAGGGGTAGAGAACCTGGACAGTTTTATGGGGATGTTCCAATTCTGTCATTCTTCATTAATTAGCTAGAATACTTCCATGAAGAAAAATTTTCCTTCTTCAACTCTCTGGGTACCCTGAGTTTCAGGTCATAAAGAAAATGCATGATAAATTCTTGATTTACCAGTCTTCAACATATTAAAACCATTCTCTAGCATCTTCCAAAGGAGAGCAATGAGCTATCATCTATCTACCTGTCATCTGTCAATTGTTGCATCTATCATGTCTATTTATTTATTCATCTATCTATTTAGACACAACAGTATCCAGCTCCTAATAACCAATTACATGTGTTTTACAACATGCATGTAAAAACATTATATTCATTTATTCCTCAAATATTGGTTGAACACTGTTCTGGTTTGCTAATGCTGCCATTATGCAAAATACCAGAAATAGATTGGCTTTTATAAAGGGGGTTTATTTGGCTACAAATTTACAGTCTGAAGGGCATGAAAGTGCCCTAATTAAGGCATCAACACAAGAATATCATCACCAAAGTACGGCCATTGGCTTCCAAAAAACCTCTGTTAGCTGGGAAGGCATGTGGCTAGAGTCTGCTGATCCTGGGTTGTGTTCCAGCTCCTCTCTCAGCTCATGTGCATTCTTCAAAATATTGCTCCTTGGGACATTTTGTCCTCTCTTAGCTTCTCTGGAGCAAACACTGGGCTAACATCTCTAGAAAGTCTGCTTTCAGTGGCCATCTTCAAAATGTCTCTCTTGGCTGCAGCACCAAGCTCCTTCTGTCTGAGCACTTATAGGGCTCCAGTGATTTAATTAAGACCCATGCTGAATGGGTGGGACCACACCTCCATGGAAATAATCCAACCAGAGTTATCACCCACAGTTGGGTGGGTCACATCTCCATGGAAACAAACTTATGCAAAGATTCCAACCTAATCAACACTAATACGTCTGACCCCACAAGATTGCATTAAAGAAAATGGCATTTTGGGGGACATAATACATCCAAACAGGTACATGCACCTACTATATGACAACATTTTTCCAACTACTCGGATACAGCATTGAACCATATACCGTTGGGTCATTGCCTTCATGGACTGGAGATTCTGGTATTGGAGACAAATAACAAACATGGAAATAACTGGGTAAGTTTATTTCAGAGAGTGACACAGCCTCTATAGAAACAAAATAGGTGCAATGTGCTTAAATCCATTAGGTCATATAATATAGGTAGATAGATGACAGATAGATAGATAGATAGATGGATAACCAATCACTGGTCCCCTTTGAAAGCTTCTAGGGAACCACTTTCAAAAACCAGTAAATCAGGCATTTATCCTGCCTTTTCTATATGATCTCAGGATATTCAGATAATTGATGAAGAAAAGTTTTTCTTTACAGAAGTATTCTAGCTAATATATGAAGGGATGATAGTACTGGAGCATCAATATTTTGCAATCCCCAATGAATGAATGGATCTAGGCAATTCTCATCAATGACAATTAGCATGATGAGAAGAGAAAACCAGATATCATATACTTCCTAATGGAAGAACCCAACACTATCTATGAAATAATAGTGCAAAAAAAAATATTGAACCTATATCTGATTAAGCCTCTAGACCTAACTACCAATTTGCAGGATATACAAGGGATCGTGCTGTATGTTAAATGACCCCACAGGATGCAGCCAGCAAATCCAGACTATGAAAGACTCTACAAAACAAATGACCTGGCTTCTTCAATCCTCTCCTGCAAAATACTCACAAATTATAAAAGAGAGAGAAAAAGAGAGAGGGAGAGAGAAAGAGAGATGGAAGATAAACATAAAGGTTAAAGAGACCCATGTGACAAAGAACATTGCAATGGCTTCATTTGGATCCCAATTCAGATAAATTGGATAAATACAAATACTTGACTGGATATATGGTGATACCAATAGGAAATATTGCTACTGTTTAAAATGTGTTAATACTATCATGGTTATGTTTTTAAAGCCCTTATATTTTAAGGAAATATATCAAAATATTTTCAGAGGAAATGACATGATATCCTACATGTACTTTGAAATAATCTGGGGAAGGGAAGGAGGTGGGAAGTGGGCAGGGAAGGAACAATGACCTTGATGGTTGTTGAAGCTGAGTACATCAGCTTCATCCTATTATTCTCTCTCCTTTTAAGTATGCTTTAAAATTTCTATAATAAAACTTTTTTAAAGCCAGGATGATGTAATAGAAAGACAAGAAGGGATAGTGATAGGGAGTAGTCAGAGAAGTGACATTCAAATGACAAGAAGGAACCTGCCACTTGAGGATGTGAGGGAAGAGTGTTCCAGGCAGAAGGAACAGCAAATACAAAGTCATTTCGGGGGATTGGATTGTGTACCCCAGTTTGGACATGTTCTTGGTCTTCACTGCATTCTGGTGGGTGTGGACTCATGGTAAGTAAGATGCCTTAAGATGGTACTGCGGTTAAGGTGTGGCCCAACTGAATCAGGTTGGGCTTTAATCTGGATTACTGGAGGCTTTTATTAGCAGAGTGCAAGTCAGACAGCCAGAAGCCACAGGGAGCAGCCAGAAACTGGAAGTCAACAGAGCCCAGAAGAGATGCTCTTCTGCGTGTATTGCCATGTGACAGAAAAGCCAAGGACCAAGGTTAGCCAGCAGCCAGCCCCAGAATGCCACTATCTTCTGGGAGGAAGACATCGCCTTGCTGACTCCTCTATCTTGGACTTCTCCTAGCCTCAAAATCATGAGCCAATAAATTCCTGTTGTTTAAACCATCCTGTGTATGGTATGTGTTTTAACAGCTAGGTAACTAAACCAGCCACCAAGATTAATCAGCCATTTACTCATTTCCTATATCATACTATCAGCTGAAATAAAATGCATAATTAGTAACTGAAAATATTGCTTCTTTGAAAATGATACACATTTTCAATAGGATTTCTTTCCCTGAAATGGAGATGTATATACAAATCTCATGCCTGGGATTAAAAAATTCAAGTGTTTCTAAAATTTTGATTCAAATTATTTTAATTAAAAAATGTAAGTGCCTAATTGTCTTCATTGCTTGCTGTCTAATTTCACCACTGGGATCAGTGCCGGCACCTGCTGGAGTTTCACAAGCTGCCAGCTCAAACAGCCACATGTCAGTAAATAAAAGGAAAATAAAGGTTTTTTTTTTTTTATATTTGTGAAATACTGCACCAATGCATGTAGTGTAAAATAGCCCAGTATGGTCCCAGCTGAATAGTAAGAGGGTGATTTATTCCCAAATTTCTGTTTCCATTTTTGCTGTTTATGATAGCATATCAACTGAGCTTTTTGATTGAATTACCACCTTGTATTCAGGCTGGGACCATGCATTATTACATATGTAAGTATAAATGTTGATGCAAATGACTTTTCCTAATGAAATGAGAGGCAGTTTATTTTTCCTTGCATAATGGGTGGTTCTGAGGACTAGATTTATTTTCTAAAAGTGAGGCCATGCTTATTTTTCAATTTGTCATCCATTCTTAGCATGAGCACCCCAATAATTCAGATCTGCAGATCTTTAAGCTTTCACAATTTAAAATGGATATTTTTTTTTTCATTTTTAAACTGAAATCAATTCCAATGTGATTTATCATCAGAGAATTACCTTATGTAAAATGCTTAAGTGAATGAAGTAATAACTTTAGGCCTATCAGTTAGAGAAAACGATTTTGGTTTTTCAGTTCTAAATAAATGGTGAGACCCCGGGTCATATTTTCATTTTATTCATTACACTGCCTGCTTTAGTTATTACCAAGTTTTGGAATGCCTAGAAGCTTCAAATGAGCTGAATTACTTTTAAATATTGCTGAATTTCATTCTATACAATCTGAGCTACTTTGCTTGGTGTTGCTTGGTATTCTATTGTTCCATTACCTGAACCAGCCGGCCAAGTCTGGAGTTTATTTCACTCTTCATAAATTAGGATACTAAGGTTGAGCTCTAGGCTCTCTCTGTGCATATGAAATTAACTGCACCTTCCTTGCTTTGAAAGTGAATTGAGGATTTGCTTAGTAAATACTAGGCCAAAGATTGCAGTGGGAGAACCAGGGCAAGGGAAGAGTGGGTGCACTGGGTGTGGGAGCATTTCACCCTACTGTTGAGGAAGTGAGCAGGTTCCAGTGATGGGACTTTCCTACAAAGCCTTCTTCACAAATTGCCAGTTGGGGAATTAACTGGGCAGGAGCCCTCCGAAAGCATTTTAGGGACCATGATAGCTCTTTCCAAAGCCAGGAATCTCCTAATGATGATGATGATGATGAAGCCTAAGATTTATTGAGCACTTACTATATATCCCACCCACTAATTAGAGATTATTTTATGTAATCTCCAATAGTCCCTCTGAGGTAAGAGCCACTGTAATCTCCATTACACAGATAAAGAAACAGAGGCACAGAGAGGTTAAGCAATTTGGTCAAGGCCACCCAGCGAATAAGCAAAGGAGCCAAGATTCAAAACCAGACAGCCTGGCTTTAAAGCGTTCTTGCTCTCTCAAGCATACTCCTGTAGCAAGAATCCCTCCTGGAGAGGAATGCTTCCTTGCTCAGCATTTGCTAAAATCCCTGGAATCTCCCTTCCTGCCCCACGGAAAAATAGATCAAGTAGCCACAGGGTAGTTTAGATGTCTGACTTGTAAAAAGCACACAGACCTGGTTGAGTTCCAGCTTTGGGGTTTCCACTTAACCTGTGTGACATTGCATAAGTTGCTTAACTTCTGTCTGCCTCGGTTTCCCATTTGTAGTATGGAGATGATAATGATATTATTGTGAAGAGTTAATGAAACGTTGCAATGCCTGAGGGGTCAGTAACCCCTGAACCCTAGCTATCCTTAAACGAAAATCTTACACCAGATTTACGCAGGTGGGAGAAACCCCAGAGAGCTGTTTTAAAGGAGCTTATCAATTTGCATTTCTAATTACCCTCCAACTACCTGCCTGGCCAGTCCTCTGAGGACTTGCTTTGTGTTTGATGTGATACCACTTAGAAATTTCTCTGAGTTCCTTAGGAGATAGGTTTTCTGTACAATCTAGCTGGTGGTGTTACCATTTAGAGGAATCTGAAAACTTTCCTGTGCTGCTGATACTCTCACAGGGAGTTGAAAGGGGGATTATCTTTTAAGACTGGAGAATGTTGATGTTCACAAATATTTTCTTGCTGCCTCTCCTAATACTGCAAATTGACTGCAGAGATAATGGGCAAAGAGTGACATCATACAAAACAGCAGCCTTTTAAGCGCAAGGGCTGGAGGAACCACTCAGAGTAATTAGGAAATCCTTAAACAAGTGTTTGCAAAGTATTGGCTAACCCTTAATGTTTGCTTTTATCTTCCTGGCACCCAACACAAGAACTCTGACCTTGAATAATTATCTACCCACTGGCTTTCAGCAACGGGAGCAGAAAGGCTCCCAAGCCACCGTTTGGGTGCAGGTGGACAATGCTGCTGAGCCCAAGCACCGACCGCAAGTGAGGGGCTGTTAGGAGGAAGTGTTCTCAGATGAATCCTGCAGAGTGGAATTGGATGCTGGGCCCAGTAATGCTTCAGGATAAAGTGCCAACTTACATTCCTCTCACTTCTCTTTCTAAAATGGCTATCAAGCTTTTTAGAACACTGGATAAAATATCTCTCTTTATCTTTAAAATGTCCTGGAAGCCCAGGGTCCCACTAGTCATCAAAGCCACCTTGAGAAAACTGGCTTTCTCAGGCTTGCACTTTAGACTATTTGGCAGAGGTTGGAGAATGGTTAGAAATCCTGGCTTTTGGGGCACAGGGTGATGGTGAGATGGGGTGAGCAGGTGGGAACCTAAGCCTGGGGCTGATGTTAAATCTTTTAGTTCTAGTTCAATATATGGCGTCACGTGTAAACCAATTTTCTTGTCTTAAAAAATATGACTGATTGATAGATAGATAATAGAGATGCTAGATAGATGACAGATAGATAGATAGATATAGACAGATAGATAGATAGGCAGACAGACTGACCAATTGACAGGCAGACAGACAGACAGAAAGCACTTTTCTGTTTACAAAGGCAATGTACTTCTCCTTGTAGAAAATTTAGAAAACACAAAACAGGAAAAAAAGTATTGGGGGAAAATGTCCGTTCTCCTACATCCTGGCAGCAGGCTTCCTTTGAGTCTCTTTCTATGCATGCTTTTCATGGTTGAGATGATACTATATGGATTATTTTATATCCATCCATTTTTCGTAACACTATCTCATAGGCATTACCCAAAGTTTTGTTCAATGGCTTCATGATATTCCACTAAAGGACTATATCATAATGTACATAACCCTTTCCCTGGGTTGCTTCCAACGTTTAGCTGTTATAAGTGATGCTGGGTTGATCATCTTCTCCTCGACCTTTCCAGTCCTTCACCAAGTTCAGCCTGCACAGAGATCCGGCCAGTGCAGGAGACTCCTTCAGTTACTCTTCCAGCAGGTCAGAGATTACAATTGCCTGAATTATTTTATCTTCCAAGATGGGGCTTTTCAGACACTTGATGGGAAAAGAAAAAGAAAAGCCACATGTTGTCTTGTGACTAAATAACATTCTCTTCTAGAGACACATGGTTTGAGAAAAATAGACTAAATCAATGAGCCAAAGCAGGAAGTGATAGTCCAAAAGCCTGGCATGTCAGATTCCCTATATGTCGTTTTAAAATGATTGCTTGGTGTTTAGTGCAAATCTTCAGCAGGGATCAGGAAGAGCATTTCCGCTGTACACAAACAGGTGTTTTCCTTAAGAATAAGAATAAAGGTGAGCCTTTCCATCCCAGTCTCCGAGTGCTCTGTGCAGGCCGATGGAGACATTAGTCCTGCCAGGTAGTTCCCTGTGGTCATCAGGATGTATCAGGATGTCTGTATCGTTGAAGGAAATGCAAGCCCCAAGCAAGATGACAGTGTCTCAGACCAAGGCTTGGGTGTTATCTAATGGAGAGAAGATATGGAAGATATTTTGCAGGGAGAATTGACAAGTCTTGGCAAGACTGGATGAGAGTGGGGAATTAGTGAAGGATGGGAAGATATCGAGGGTGTCTGCTAGACATCTGGCTTCAAGCAGCCATTCACCTAGAAGGAAAGCACTGAAAACCAGCAAACTTGGAGGCTAACGATAAATATTTCAGTGACTGATCTTTTTTTAAGCAGCATTAAAATGATTATGACTTTTGTACCTGTTTAAGACCCCTGACTTGCCAGGAATTCTGAGAGTGTAAGATCTCAGGAGCTTAGAATGATGTGAAACACAGGTATTATTACAAGCGTCACTCATTGTGTTAATATTAGCAATTATATCCTGGTCCTTAACACATGTCATGCTTTGCACATCTTATTTTAGGGGTCCTAGGGATATTCACCCCTATCCCCACCGACTTTCCATGCCATCCAATGTTTTTAAATAATGAATATAGATTTTAAGTCCATTCACCACCCCAAATGGACACATTATCTGTTTTTCACCTCAAGTTGAGCCCTATTACCTTCACTGGCCTGGCAACCAGGGGGCATCTGATTCTTAGGAGAGATTTTAACAAGGTTTCTTATGAATCATTACAATAAGTTCTTTAAAGGAAATTGTATACTTTTTTTCAGCGACTAAACAATGGCGTTTGTGCCATTATAAATCACGATGGATTTCCATATTCTCTAACATAAAGAACCTTTTTTTCTCTCTTAGAAAGGAAAATTAAGGTTGCTGTACCATGGGATCACTTTCATTATCTTTAGCATACAAATGATCTTTTGAAAAGATTTTTCCTCTACATATGTACAGTATCAATGATATGATTTACATTGCATCCTGCAGATTAACACTCTGATCCATCATCGCTAACAACTCAGGGTCTTTGTGTGAGGGGCTGTCGGACAAATGTTTTAGCTTGTGAGAAGAAAATTGTTAGCATTTGAATAGAGAATGGTACAGAAGGATTAATAGCCTACTTTGATGGATTAGAATGTGGGGAAATTGCTCAATATTAATATGAAAATGTTTGTGAATTGGTTGCAAGGTGCCGTCAATGGAAAATGATTATGTCTCCAAGAACTTATCAGTTGAGACTTGACTCTCCACAAAGACTTTCACAAAGAAAGACTGATGAGGGGGTGGACAATGGCTGGCGCTGAGAGCTGGGGCAAACCACCACAACTCCCACTCAACCATTAGGTCCTTGTGTCACTTTGGGTGCCCTTTCTGTAACATGGCACATCTTTATATTACCATAATTGAATACGGATATATAAAAAAAATAAAGGAACTGCAGGTGATAAGTTATTAGTTCTATAATCTAGCCTTGCCTTCTTTAAAAGCCCAATCAGAAAACAAGGACAGGTGTTGCTTACCCAATCGAGCTCCCTATAGCGGAAAATTTTGTCTGTACATAGTGGCTTCAGAGATGGTAATTGGCAAGAAAGGCTGACAGTTTAAAAACCATGACACAAAGATGGTTGTTTCATACTGTTGTCAACAAACTCAATCAGAACAAGCCTAATTTTAGAATGATGCAGAAAGGTATTTTGGATATTGAACAATTACACTTGTAAAATTGCACTCTGGTGTTTAAACTGAGGTAATGAAAAAGTTTGGGTAATGGCTGTTGGTGATGGTAGCACAGTATTGTAAATGGTACTTGAAAGTGGTTAAAATGGGACATTTTGAGTTGTATTTACACTGGTATGATAAAAAGTTTTTTAAAAACCCTAGTTAAAATAGCCATCAACTTACCTTTAAAAATATATTTCCTAGAGAAAGTTCAAATTCATAACGAAACTGAGAATAATAAAACTTTTTTGGTTTCCACAAAAATCGTTAGCAACAGCCAGCTCTCTTTGCCCCTCTGGTGCAGTACTAACCAGTACCGGGTCTCGTTCCGCAGCAGAGCTGCAGTTCCCACATTCACACTCATCCACTGTGACCAGAATAGAAATGATAGGCTGGCAGCAGGAAAGGCTCCTCTTAAAATCAGGCCACTGCCTCTTCTGAGAACAGAGGAATGCTCAATAGGGTCCTTAGAATATATTTATCCTACTGAAGCTTCATATTTAATGGCAAGATCAGGCCTTCTTAACCTCAGCACGTGGACACTCTGGGTAGGATAATTCTTTGTGGTGGGGACTGTCCTTTGCATTGTAGGGTATGCAGCAGTGTCCCTGGCCTCTCTCTACATGACAGTAGCATCCCCACCTCCCAGCTACGACAACCAAAAATGTCTCCAGTCATTGTCAAATGTCCCTGAGGGACAAAAATCACCCCCAGTTGAGAACCACTGGGCTAAAGAAACTTAAAGGTAATTGTGTGTTATCTATAATATTACTGTTGAAATATATATCTATATAAAATGTTAAATTATTTTCTCCTTAAAGTGAAAAGTGAGGTTCCATGATGTTTATTTACACATTTTAATAATATCACCATTTTTGAGTGCTAACCATTTACCTGACCCTAAATGCTTTAATATGCTTATATAAAATTCAGAAAAATTTGATGAATTCAGTAAAATGATTTCCATTTAACAGAGGAAGAAACTGAGGCTTACAGATACAAAACCACTTGCCTAAAGTCTCTCCTCTAATATGACAGAAATGGGATTTAAACCCCGGTCCGGTAGCTCTGGCAGCAGTGCCCTTCACTACCACTGCGTGTCCTTGGCAGTGAGGCCTTCACTACAGACGCTGTATTTCATCCCTTTTAGTCTCTGTTGTTTGATGAAACTCATTCTCCCTTCAAAGCCCCGGGAAAGTGCTCTGAGTCTCGGCCTCCTTCCCAGGCTGTTGAAGGGTTTCCAGGCAACACAGCAGGGAGAGTGCTTTGTAAACTCCAGGGTCCTGTTCAAGAGGGAAGCATTGTTCAGCTCCCCTTAAGACCCTGCACCTTTCCTCTCCGTTAAGCGGACATGGCTGCCTCCAGATGAGGCTGCCCCATGGTCCCACTCCTGGAAGATGAAGGAATCTGAAATAGAAGTGCTAGGAATGATCTAGGAGCCTCTAGGGCCCCTGCAATATGCACCCCCTTTCACCATCCCTGCCCTAAAATGGTGACATCACTTCATCCTGGCCTGGTTGCCAGTGGTTTAGTTTAGTGCTTTGGGTCACAAACCCCACTCTTTTGCACAAAATAAATGCACATCTGCAAGAATGTACAATTTTGCATAGATTTTTCAGGGGGTCTGCAGAACCCATCTCCCTCCTTGGACCCCAGATTAAGAACCCATTTCCAGACCAAAATGTGGGCTCCCCACAAGTTTTAGTACAACTCAGTGCAGTACCTCCTTCTTAAAGAAAAGAAACCCATTCTAGACAAACTGAGACCTAATTTGTGAAAATGAGCAGTTACAGTCACCAGCGCCCATGCACCGGGGAGCCAGTGAAGTAGTGGTGAGCCCGGGAAACCCGTGTTGGAGAAGGCTGACAGTTAGCCCAGCCCATGGCAGATGCGTCCCCTGCATGCCCTGGGATTGGCAGCTTCATTACTGCCGTTGTCAGTGTATGTGGCGTGCTGACCCGGCACGCCAGCCAGGCCTTTGCCAGGTAGAGATGTTCATTGTAACCTATTAATTCCCATGGCAAGGACAGAGTCAAGACAGAGTGCTGGCAGCTCTTAATCCCACTGCTGCACTTTCTGTTTTAATTCCTCCTTGTTTGCAGCCAAACCTCTGTCCTGTCTGGTTGTCATCTTGACCCAGATCCTCCCCCCACCCCCCAACTTTCTCTTTGAATTAAAAACTTCTCCCCAAAGTTATACATTTTCCTAGATCTAAAAGAAGAATTCAGTAAGGCTCCCTTTTGCCTTCCCATTTTCTCTCCACCCACCCTAATCCCACTCTCTAGAGGCCACCACTTTCATTTCTTTCTTTCTGATATATCTCTGGGCACTTATTTCCTTGTTTCTAAATAACATATGTGTAGAGTCTTTTCTTGATTTTTCAATCTAGATATTGTCTGTTAACTTCCTGTTCCAGACCAGGGGCATCTGGCTCTTAATGCATTTTCCCCATCATTGCCCCAGTACACACAAGCCTGGCAAAGACACAGTCCCACTTCCTGCCGCCTTCCTCCCAGTAGCATTATGTCAAAGTTTGTATTTAGCTCAGTATTCGGTGTTTACCTTGTTATGACCTTGAAAATATTATCCATGGCTGAGCCATTGATTACACTATGATTGCATTTCCTTTCATGTATATATATATAATTTGTTTTCCTGGGAGTTACCAGTACCTTCGTTTTCTATGTACCCCTCACTAATTCACCTGCCGACGTTATCAAAACTGTGACTCTCCTCTCACTATCTTCTTTAAACACATCTGGCATTTTCTCAGTTTTGGATTCTTCTAGGAGACATCCTTCTGGACTCCGGCACCACCCCCATTCCCCTTCTCGATCTGGACTGGTGTCCTCTAGACTGGCTTCCCGTCACCTTCCTTCACCATCATCCTGGGGGTCCCCTTAGCCTCTTTATTAGGTTGGATCCCTGCTTCTGGAGTTCATGTCTTTCCCTAACTTTTGGTAGGGGCATTGTCTTGTAACTCCCTGGCGGGGGATCCATGGGATAAACATTTTTTGGAACTGTGCCTGAAATGCCTTTTTGCTAACATCACCCACAAAGATCGAGGCTGCAAGTGACCCCTCTTCAAAACATCATGAAAACCTCTGTAGCTCCCCTTACCTTATAGCTCCACAGCTGTGTCAACATGTTTGGGGTCATAGGCTTTTTCAGATTCTCAGGGGCATTGAGGATGCCCCTGCAGTCTGTGTTTCACCTGTATCTCAGGATTAGTAACATCTTCATTGTCCAGCCATTTAGCAGGGACTTGCCATAGTTGCATCTCATCGTGGGAGGCAAGTGGGCATTATGCACACCATATCCATACCGAGTCTAACTCAGGACACAGTGTTAATCAGTGTGGTCTGAGACATAGGGTTCTGACTCCCACTGAGTGCCAGATTGCCCAAAAGGCAGACAAAGCTTGTGTCTGTGCATCCCCTCCAAAAATTGCCATTTTGATGAGCTTAGCCAGAACTTTACATTAAGAAATTCTTCAAAGGAGCAATTTTAAAATCAGTATACATATAAGTTTTGTGCTTGATGGTTTTATCATTTTTAAAACTCTATATAAAGTAGGTCAGTGAGCACCGTAACATCTCCATTGCTTAGGACCGCTAAATATAGGATCACTAAATGTCTTAAGCTGGTTTGTTCTAAGTTGGGTGATTTGCCTCCCCCCTGCCCCTGCTCCACTGTGATTGCATGAAGTTAATTTAAACTTTTGCATAAGTTCAGTCCACCCAAGGAAACTAAATTTTAGTCGTTGACCAAAAATTTCCGCAAGAATCTTCTATTGACTGAACAGTTTTTCTGTCGGAAAGGGAGGAAGAGGTTTTATAGCCAAATCACCAGGGGAGGTTTTTCAACCTATCTCCTCTCTTTGATTTTTCCCTTAACCCATGTTCCACCCTGTGCCAGTTTGAATGTATTATGTCCCCCCAAACGCCATTATCTTTGATATAGTCTTGTGTGGGGAGACCTATCAGTGTTGATTAGATTGTAATTCTTTGTTTTCATGGAATGTGCCCCACCCAACTGTGGGTGATAACTCTAATGGGATAATTTCCATGGAGGCGTGGCCCCACCCATTCAGGGTGGGCCTTCATCAGTGGAGCCATATGAGTGAGCTGACGGGCAGAGGGAACTCAGCGCAGCTGTGACTGACATTTTGAAGAGGAGCTATAGCCAAGAGGGACACTTTGAAGAAAGCACAGGAGCTGCAGATGAGAGACATTTTGAAGATGGCCATTGAAAGCAGACTCTTGCTCTGGAGAAGCTAAGAGAGAACAAATATTCCAACTGCAACTAACAGACATTTTTGAGGAACTGCAGCCTAGAGAGGAACGTCCTGGGAGAAAGCCATTTTGAAACCAGAACTTTGGAGCAGACACCAGCCACGTGCCTTCACAGCTAACAGAGGTTTTCCGGACACCATTGGCCATCCTCCAGTGAAGGTACCCGCTTGCTGATGTGTTACCTTGGACACTTTATGGCCTTAAGACTGTAACTGTGTAACCAAATAAACCCCCTTTTTATAAAAGCCAGTCCATCTCTGGTGTTTTGCATTCTGGCAGTTTGCATTAGCAAACTAGAATATACCCCATTTCTTCATACTGGGGAGTCAGTGTTACTGACAGTGATGGGTGGAAAAGGAAAAACAAAACCACACAATACGACTGATCTCTGTGAGAGTTTGTGAGCCGTTTTTGTTTCCCAGGTCAAGGAAATAGCAAGTGCTAAGGCCCCATGGCCCTTTTGAGATCCCTGTTCCCTCAATGCTCTACTTTTTCAGGTAAGAGCTAGCTAATTTTTACACATAATCCCTGATGAAGTGCTCCAGAATAATGTGGTTTAAGCATAGCTTAAAAGACATGTTCTTGAGACTTTATCTTAATCCAAAGAAGTCAGAAAAATGGTAGGACTTCTAGCTTGCAGGGGTCTTCTGTATTCTTCAATCATGGAGAAATAGCCCACATGGAGAAGGACTGAAGTTCAGAGGAAAGAGGGAAGGATTTGAGATCAGGATCTCCAGCTGGTAATCCCTGCTCTGTCTCAGTGTGGCTGTGTGATTGGGGCCCCTCAGCTTTACTGAATCTGTCTCCTCATTGTAAATTGAAATAATATGAACGATGTCACATGTCAACCCATATCTCAAATGTAGAGGGTGTAAGGCAGTCCTTTGTAATGAAATACAGGATTCGAAAGAACTTCGCATACTATGAAGTGTAAATGCATGTTAGTTTTTATCAAGTCACTTAACATTTTAATGCTAACATATAGTGTTCTCAAATAATGCCTTCAGAGAAGGTGCATTTCTGTAATTCGTTTCTTCATACGTGTCAAAAAGCACAATGGAATTTTCCACACAAAGGAATATTTTTTGGTCATGAGAAGGCATGGAGTTCTGAAACATGCTGCAACATGGATGAAACTTGAAAACATTGCATTGAGTGAAATAAGCAGATCACATGAAGACAAATACTGTATGGTTTCACGTGTAGAAAATATCTCAAAATAACAAATTCATAGAAACAGAAAATAGATTAGAGTTTACCAGGAGATGAAGGAAGGGAGAAGGGGGAGTCGTTGCTTGATGGGTATCAGTGTTTGTGAATTTTGGAAATTTTTAAATAATTTTTTTTTCTAAAAAAAGCAGGTTTTCTTTCCTGAAGCAGCCTGCATAAAGTTCAATGTGTGAAAGTGGATGTCCCAGTCAGTGATTTGGGTTACAAGTTTAGAAGTGGACTTTATCATCTTAAATAGAAAGGGGAATTTACTCAAAGTTAATCAGGGTCCATTGAATCGATATTCAAAGACTTGATGACCCAGAAGGCCCAGCCCTGTCCAGTCAGTAGGTCCTGGAGCAGGGTCTTGCACCCCACCCCGAGTGCTCTAGAAGTTCACTCTTAGGTTTCTGGATGTTGGGAAATGCAGACAGGGCTCCCAGGGAGTGGCTTTGGCTGGGGCAGCGGGGCAGTGGCTACTTATCTATGAGCACAGAAGCATTTCAATATTTTAGCCACTGACATGGGCTTCCTAAAACAGACCCACTGTGCATCCTCCCTGGCCGAGGAAGAGGGCAGAGCACCAGGCTGCAGAAAAATTCAGAAACCCAGGCAGTGGGGATGACCACTCCACCATCTCTCACAAGCCTTTCGATGAAGGACACCACAGTCACTGGTTCTGAACCCCAAAGCTGCGAGGGAATTCCTAACTGTGCCTTCATCTTTGTGTCATTCATTCTGGATGCACAGTCCCGGGTGGGAACCCCAGGCTGGCTCAGCTAGGGAGACTGTGCTAAGGGGCCAGCCCTACTTCCTACCACAACACAGCCAACTGGGATTCCCACTAAGGAGAAAAACGGTTTAGATGCTGGGAATCCAAGGTTCACTAGAATGCAATGTTTAATATTGAGACAAAGATGCTTTCTAGAAAGTGCTCTCTAAATCTGCTTCATTTCCTCTCCCTCCTCTAAAGAGTAACTCGATAAAGAACTCCTCCTCCTCCTCTTCATCGTCATCACAAAAGACCTTTAAAAAAACACAAGGCAACCCACAATGCATTGCACAGCTAAAGGTCACCTTGGATTTTCATCTTGATGGCCAGGCTTTTCTTCTCATTAAAATATTTGACAAGAATTCTTTGCATGGATGAGTGGCTCTGAGCACCCCAAGCCCACACAGTTCTCACCAAAGATGTTGCACTGTCACAGTAAATAATTGCACTGCCAGCTGAAAATCAATATCTGTGTTATACACACTTTAACACAGAAATCTGGTGTTGATACAGTTATAATGCATCCTGGAAGATGGCACAGGATTTCTAGATAAAAAAACATGTATTTTCTTCCCTTTAGGTTGCTAGTAATGGCCCAAAAAGTAGGGTTTACATCTTTATTCAATTCTGCACCTGGTTGAAAATGCTTCTTAAAATGGACAGTAGGGTTGGAGTTGCAAGGATATGAACAAGTTCTAAGTCTAACAACTTGTAGATCGTAGGAAGTCCAATATCATTGTTAGTGTCACAGGTAGGATGACCAATTGTTCCAGTTTGCCCAGGACTGAGGGGGTGCCTGGGACACAGGACTTTTGGTGCTAAAAATGGAAAAGCCACAGACTAGACTTGAATCCTGGTTCCACTACTTATTGACTGCTTGACTCATTTGTAAAATGCTTCCTATCTGTAAAATGTGCATAGTAATATTCATTATTTGGAAATAGATATGCTGATATGCATTGTGGTGGCTTGGAGCTATAGACCCCAGAAAAACATGTTCTTAAACTCAATCCATTCCTGAGGGTGTGAACCCATTGTAAAAGGGACCTTTTGAGGAGGTTACTTCAGTTAAGGTGTGGCCCAACTGAATCAGGATGGGTCTTACTTGATCCTATTATTGGAGTCCTTTATAAGCAGAATGAAATTCAGACACATGGAGAGAAAGCCATGGGAAAAAGCTGGAAATCGACAGAACCGAGAAACCAGGAGAGACCTCCAGGTGCATTGCCATGTGATGGAAAAGCCAAGGACCAAGGATTTCTGGCAGCCAGCCCCAGAATGCCACTGTCTTCCGGGAGAAAGCAGCTTCCTGATGAAACCTTGATTTTGGACTTCTCCTAGCCTCGAAATCGTGAGCCAATAAATTCCCATTGTTTAAGCTGACCTATTGCATGGTATTTGTTTTAGAAGTCAGGAAACTAAAACATGCATGAAGTAGGACAATCTCAGGGCATAGTGTACCCAGTGTTTCCAACCAGATCCCAGAAGACGCTTCTGTGAATATCCCTTTTTGGTTGTTGTAAGTCTTTTTAAATATTATACGCTGTTAAATTTAAACAGTAGAGAGTTTGTTCCCAAACAGTGATATTTTGAAATAGAACATACCAGCCTTTGCAGATAAGAAGTCAAATGGAAATCCCTTTGCATAATCAAAACATGGTGTAATGTGACACCAACTGCGAAGATTTGTGTCAGGAAAAGTGTCTTGAGATTACTATCACAATTCCACTTTTTAGACAGCTGTTATGGTGTTAACGTATCTCCACCTCCACACACACATACACACACTCACAAGCACACTCACACCCCAACACAATGTTGTTTGTGTTTGAAGTGGGAGCCTTAGGATTTCCCAAATTTATTCCAGGGGCAAAGAAAAGGAAAGGGAGGAGGGCAGAAAAAGCCTCTTTTACCTAAAAAAAAAAAAAAAAAGTCTTTGAAATGTCACTGCAGCTCTGATCTCTTTGAATTTCCTCTCTCTCTGGTGGAAACATTCCTTATCCCCGATTTCATGGACAAGCTTAAATCAATGTGTAAATATTTTGCCATCGCTAGGACCTGATTTTTTCATCTAAGTATTCAGAAGTCTTTAGCCCACATGTGAAAGAACATAGAGGCCTTATCATCTTACATGGAAGCCAGGGCATGTGCTGAAAAGCTAAACCATGGCGGAATAATTGTGGTCTGTAAAGCAAAGCCTTGCGGGTTCTCTGAGCGAGTGTTTCCCTGAGACAGGCGGGCCCAGTTAGCCTTGCCCGGCTTTTAGTTGGGTTTCAGCTGTGTGAGCTCAGATCACTGGGATGAAAAGAAGAAATGGCCAATAATCTGGGTGTTTTGTCTGAGCTGTCATACATCCAGGTGTTGGGGAATGTCTATATGTTTGAATTCTAACTTTGTGTCATACAGCCTAAATCCTTTTTCTTTCTACTTAGACAATTTCAGTGTAAGTCATGGAGAGTGAGTGAAACTCAGAACCGTAGGGCAGCTGGAGTGTTTTCTGGTTTCTTCCTGCTTTTTAGAAGAAAGAATCAAAGCAATGGGAAGTTTTAATATAAAACTTTAGTGAAAAAGAGGTTAAAAAAAAAAAAGTATATGGGCTGGGGCCAATAAGCATTGCCTATGTTTTGTCTCAAAGTGTAGAACACATCATTGTGGGTGGGTAAAATGATTTTAGGTGGGGCATTAAATAATTGAGATTCCCATATTATAACATGATTCCTTTTCTAGGCTCTTGAGTCATTCCACATGTGGAAGGAAATCTCAGTTGGGAGCTGCGATGTCCTTAACACTTCTCCAACACCTGCTAACCTGCCTTTTTAGCAAAGGGCAGCTACAGACTCCAACAACAGAATCTAGATAGAATAGAATAACATTTTGTTTGATTTCTATTTAATTTTAATGATGGCCTTCTTTTTTGTTTATAGCAGTGGATCAAGCTTTCTTTCTAAATCAAAGTGTGCCTAGTTAAAGAAAGCTATTAAGTAGTTCTAGTACAGGTGGGTGTGTGGATATGGCAAAAACCAGGAAGGTAGTACACAAAGAGCCCAGCTTGGGAAACCACAGACCTGCCCCGTCCACTGTGAAGAATGGTAGAATTCTTTCATCCAGCCCTTCCCTCTGTCCATCCAACAAATATTATTGAGCATCTATTGAACACTGTGGATCATGGGGCCAAGTCATTGCCCTCCAGGAGAGAGAGAGGAGATAGATAATAAACAAATAAACAAATAAGTGAATAAAATAATGTCAGAAGTACACAGTGATACAAAAAAAAGAAAGCAAGGGCTGAGATGTTGGCAGGGAGCTGAGCAGGGGTCGAGTCATAAGGCTTTGCCAGCCATCATAAGAATTTTATTCCAAGTGAGATGGGAGACATTGGAGTGCTTTGAGAAACGAAAATATGATCTGATTTATGTTTTCAAAGATAGCTCTGGGCTCTGAGTGGAGGAAGACTGGGGAGAGGGTGTGGCAGAGAGGAAGTGGGGAGACTGAGGAGGCTCCTCCCGGCTGCACCAGGTGGTGTCAGTGAGAAGCTTAAGACCCAGGAAGCTGCAGGGATGTTTAGCGACCATTTCTAAGGGATGAGTGAAAGCTGTTTAAAATCAGCACAGATTTGGAAGAACTTGTATACTAGCAGCAGACAAGATCATGACTCTTGTCGAGTAGAGAGTTCTAGAATACAGTTTTCATGTGTGTGGTGGGCATTGATCTCCAGGAGATTCTGTGAGGGCATTATCTCAAGAAAGATCTGATGGTATCAGAGAAAGTGCATTCGAGGGTAAGAGGGTGAGCAGAGAGCAAAGACTAGCACTTGGATACTTCAGCTTGGGAGAGTGTTATCTAAAGAGAGCATGACCTAAATCTTTAAACTCTTTAAACCGTGCAAGTAAAGGTGAACACAAACTTGTTCATAAAATCCTGAAAAGACTACAACAAAGTGACACCATCCAAGGTCGAATGGCTATAGCTCAGAGTATTGCTTCTCAAATTTAGCTGCACGTTAGAAACATTGGGGGATGGGGTACTTTTAAAAATCCCATTGTCCAGGTCACACTCTGGAAAAATAACATCAGGTTCTCTGAGTATTGCTTAACAAACTGCGAGGGGCACTCACAGCACCTTGCTAAAACGTCGATTCTGATTCAGCAAGTCTGGGGTGGAGCCTGAGTTTCTGCGTTTCTAACAAGCTCCCAGGTGAGGCTGGTGCTGCTTGCCCAGAGACCTCACTTAATAGAACTTGAAGCAAGGAGACCTCTGAAAATTTGCTCTGGCATTTTCTAGCTGTAGAGGAATCCGCTGTCCCAGTTTGACTGAGACTCTCCTGGTTTGGATACTGAAAATCTCATGTCCTGGGCAAACCAAGATAGCTGGTCCCCCCCCCGTGAGATCCGAGGTAAGTCGGATAAAGTCTCTGAGCCTCTTACCAAGTTGTTTTAAGAATTTTTTAAAAATGCATGTACAGATGCCTAATACACCTACATTTGTACCTAGTATTGAGAAGAGGTACAAAAGGTTTTTGATAGTTGAATTACAGCATAATGATTTGCAAATTAAGGTCCCTGGTGAGCTACCACTTCACACCCACCAGAATGGCTAACGCGAAAAAGACTGAAAATGTCAATGGTGTCCAGGATGCGGCAGATTGGACTTCTACGCACTGTTGGTGGGCGTAAAATTGTTAGAACCACGTAGGAAAATTGTTTGTCAGTATCTACTAATTCAAAGTATAGGCATCCCCTCTGACCCAGCAATTTTCCATCCCAGGTACATACCTTAGAGGAATTTACATACGATCACTGAAAGATATGTGAGCAACTTTATTAATAATAGTTCGAAATTAGAAACAACTGAAAGATCCACCAGTTAATTGGATAAATTCTAGCACATTCATAAAATGGAATATAGCAATAAAATAAATGAACTACTGCTCCACACAGCAATATGAATGGATCTCACAAACATAATAGTGAATGAAAGAAGTCAGGTACAAGAGAGGATGCCCTGTAGGATTGCAATTACATAAAATCAACAAAAAATATGCCCAACCTATTCGATGGTGTTAGAAGTCAGGACAGTGGTTTCTTCTCAGGGTGTTTGAAGTTCTGGAATGTTCTATTTTCTCCAGCATTGCTTATACCAGGGTGTACACTTTGTGAAAATTCATCTAATCATGCAATACAATTTGTGCACATTTCTATATGAATGGTACATTTCAATAAAATGTGGTTTTAAGACAAAGAAGTAGACACACAAGCATAGGAAATTTAGTAGCTTTAAGAGGTGATGCTAACTGGAAGTTTCAATGGATCCCAAAAGGTTTTAGATCATTTGCAATGAGACAGCTTACTGGTTTCTAAGAGACTGGAGAAATTAAACATTTAACTCAATATCTCTCTTCTGAATTTTCTCCAGTTATGCCTGTTAAAACTACCCCTAATCTAGAATGAAATAGAATATCTGCATTCTACCTAGTGTTGCATTCACTCTGTCCTAAACCCCTGGCTGGGTGTTCAGTGGAGGGGACCTTCCTGCCTCATTGTTGAAAAGAAATTCCAAACCTTACCAAGGACAAAATGAAGTTCCTGGGAGATTGCAAAAAATTCTCTTAAAAGATCCTGTCATGTACTCTACATTTTATCTGGCCCCACCCCTCTAGAGCCCTAGTTCATTCACTGTTGAGAATCACCATAGACACTTATAATCCACTTCCTTGGACTTATCTCTTAGGCTCCATCTGCCAGTTCCTATGATCTCCGATGACATGAGATACGCTAAGCTAGCCGAGTGCCAATACCACCAGCTTACTAGGTTAAAATGGAATTATCAGGTTGAAATCAGAAGCCATTTAAATCTTCAGCAAGCTCTCATTATGGCTGTTGACTCAGAAAACCAGGCTTTCTCTGAGACCGGTGGTGTTCCTGACAGATGGTTTGCTTGAATGGAGGAAGGCGTCTAGGAAAGAGTAATTTACAATATCAAATACATCAAGAATCTGCAAATTTCTTGTTCCCGTTTCTTTTTGGAAGCCCCAGGAGAAAAGATGCATCAAGGGTGCTCTGAGTTGCACCTTATCCTTCTGGTAAGAACAAGGCAACTCACCAGGAGGATTTGCTCTGGGAGCATTCCCTCATAAGCTTTACAATGCACTTGCTTCTTCAACTGGTAAATTGAAATGTAATTATTATCATAACAATGATAATAGCAGCTATTTTTTTTTTTTTGTCAGAGCAGCTACAGTCATCTTTGCATGAAGTAAGTCTGATCAGGTCACCCCTCCCATCAAAACCCACCAATGCCTTCCATTTCCCGCAAAGTAAACTCCAAAGTCTTCATGTGGCTTCCAGACCCTTCGGATCTGGCCCTTTCTAATCTCACTGACATCATCTCCGGCCTTTCCTGCCCCTGCTTGTTTAGTGGCTCCAGTCACATCAGTCTCCTGGCTACTCATCAGAGAAGCTAGGCATGCTTCTACCCTAGGACTTTGCATTTACCATCCCCTCCGCTTAGAACACCCCTTCTCCTATATCCTGTTGGCTAACTTGCTCAAACCCTTCAAATCTTGACTTAAACATCACCTTTTTAATGAGTTCTACCCTGACTTACCCTGTCCCCTCCTACTGCTGCACTTCTAATCCCCTCGCCCTCATCTACTTTCTTTTTTCCGTAGTTGTTTTTGCCTTTTAACATACCTTGTGATTTTTCTCATTTGTTATGCTTATTGTTTACTGTCTGTCTTTGCCCACTAGAATGTCAGCTCCACAAGAGCAGGGATCCTTTTTAATTCTACTCTGTTCACTGATGTATCCCAAGTATCTAATATAGACAGTCTAGCACACACTAGATGCTTAACAAATATTTGTTGCATGTTGAATGGCTCAAATTTGTTGGATGCTTGCTATGTGCTGTTACATAAGCACTTTACGTGTACACATATCATGCTTAATCCATGAGAAAGGTCATATTATTAGCCACCTTTGCAAATGAAGAAACTGAAGCAAGAGAGGTCAATTAACCAGCTGAGGGACCTTGGCTAATTCTTAACCACACCACCTAAGTTGAAACAAGCAATGCTAAGAAGTAGTTTATGCACTCAGTGGGTTTGCTTGTGGTAGACATCAGCTTGTTGCTCCCGCATTCACTCTTTCCCTGGTAATCGCACCCCAGTTTCCCTGGAGGGAATCATTCCTTCCTCCACTTTCAGTCTGCTTGCTTCTGGTGCAGTGGACTCCATTTCTGAACGGGGTGAAGCATGAGTCAAGAGAAAGCCCACCTGCGTGTAGCATTCCCCTGGCCTTGATAATTGGCTCAGGAATGGGCATGTAACCAGATCAGAGCAGAGAATGCTGGGACAAGATGGCTTCCCTTCTGCCAGCGTCATCTTGGGAACCTACAGGGGCAAGCCAGCCCGAGAAAAGAGCCAACCCCAAGAAAGCAGAGCCAGCAGGTGGTGTGAGAGCCCTGGGCCTACCACTAAGCTTGTCTGAAGCCTCAAGGTATTTCCCTTTTTACCCGGGCATCTTCTGTGGGTAATGGCTTCCGTCCAATGAAGGCCTCCCCTTCTTTTGGTCTCCTCTTCATTACTTTTTTTCCTTTTTCTCTTTCTTCTTCTTTTTTCTTTTTTCTTTTTTCTTTTTTCTTTTTACTCTAACATTGAGTTGAGTGGTTAACTGTTTGCCAGAAACTGTTCTGCGCTTAAAATGCACTACCTCATTTTATTCAACCATTTTAGGTAGAAACATTTAACATTCATATTTTACTGATGAAACACTGAGGCTCAGAGAGGCTAGGAAATTTGCAACAGGTTATACAATTGGACAGAGCTAGGTTTCATTCCCAGGTAATCTGACTCCAACTCATGCACTCTTAACCCCCAGGATGCCGCATTATGTGTTGACAGAGCAGAGTTGATGCAGCCAAATGTGGATACAGCTAGTGGCCTGAGGGCAGACTAGCACAGTGATTTTGTCCAGGCCAGTCCTGGTTTGAATTCTGCCTCTTCCATATACTAACTGTGTGTTCTTGGCATGTTAATTAACCTCTCTGAGGTTTTGAATTGTCATCTATACAGTGCAGATCAGAGTACCTGTCTTGAAATGATGTTGCCTGGTTTATCTGAGAAAATGGATATAAAATGTTACTCCATTATTTGGCACATAATGAAAAGCTGCTATGATAATAATATATTAGGCATTGTTATGAATATTATCCTTATTATTAGCCATGTTAGAATCCTCAGTCCCAGCAGCAGAAGTGCTAAAGACAGAGAGCAAAGTGATTTCTGCATTACTACTTTCACCAACAGCCCCCATTCTGGTTTCACCTTTGGAACTGAAGACTATTTTTATGCTACTGAAAAAAATCCATTTAAACTATGGCAATTGAATTTTGTCAACCTTAGGAGGGAAAAAATGATGTGCAGCCTTCCAGATGTGACTGTGCTTAAAGAGATGCTCTCAGAGATATGCATGTACCCCAAGAAGGGTGAATTAGTCTGAGCTCTTCCCCACATGATGTCAAGAAGACAGTTCTTTCAGAATTAGGAAATATCTGGTTACTAAACCACTGGTGTGCCGTGGGGCATAAACCTCCGCAAGCAGGGGGTTTTATACAATACCCAGATCCCGATTAAGGCAGCTGTGGAAAATAGCATTTTAATAAGTGTATTCTCCAAATGGAGGCACTTTTATCATGAAGCCTTTCTTTCCTATCCTGAGAGAAATGGAATGTTTTTGGCTAGGCAAATACATCAGCAAGAGTATCTTCCAAATACACGTTTCCTGCATGTGAGCTTAATTGCATGTTGCTGATCATTGTAGAGACTCCTTGGAAATAATAGCTCCAAAAGCAATATTTCTCCATATCTTGAGCTATCAGAAGTCATGATACCTGTTTCACATTTGGGAATTTACAGCACTTCCCTCCTTTCTCCCCACTTCCTCTAACTGTTCGGTTGTATTTACGTTTACAAAAAAAGCATTACGTCTACGCATCAACACTGACCAGAAGACTATTTGAAGTTAAAGCACTTTGCCAGTTTCCATTTTCTTCACAGCATTCCTTTCCGCTTCTGCTTTAAAAAAGAAAAGAAAAAAAAAGTCCTGACTTAAGAAAACTTGATCCATGTGGAACAGAAGGGCCCCAGCTATCCCTTCCTGTGCTCCCTGAGACGGAAGGAGGGGTAGGCCTGGTGGGTTCCAGAGAAGAGATGCCAACAGACGGCAAGGGCGATTGGGGCCTTCTCCATGGGGGACAGTCAATAATTCTCTCACCCTTTATGCTGTAGGACAGGGGCTCATTTGCTCGATTTGGGGTGACAGCAGCCGGTTTTGTTACGGCATAGCTGGAGTTTTAAATAAGTGCAGGTCTCAGAGAAGGAAAGCAGCATCCGTTATCTTAGCCATGGGAGGGCATGGAAATCAGAGGCGCTTTGGCAACGGCAGCATAAATCCAGTGTTTGCGAGGGGCCGACCCATGGGGAAGAAGGAATGCACAGCTTCCCTTTGACGCGGTGATTTCCTGCTTCTCCTTGGAGAAGTTGTCTGGACTAGGCGCAGAAGCAAAGTCTGCATCAATTACTTGAAAGGAAACCAACCCTATTCCTGAAGGGTTGACAGCAGAAATATTCACTGTTGAGAAAGGGGACCAAAAAAATAAAAAGACTAATGAACTCCCTTCTCTTCGGTATTTTCAAAGGCCTCTTGTGTTGGTGGCTCCTTGTTCTTTTTTTTTTAACAGAGTTGTTAGGAACTCTCATTAGCCCCTCAATAAATGCTACTTTAAGGGCTTGTAACTTTGTCATTAAATCTTCACTCTGAGATGAATTAAGGTTGCGGGCCAGAAATGCCTTCCCCGCCCCCCAACGCGCTTCTTTAGAATTACCAAAAAGGCAGGAAAATAGATTTGTGGGGGAGATTTTTAGTGCTCGTTTACGTGCCTTCCTGTCAAAGAGTGATTAATTCAGGGCCACTTAAGTTTTTCTAACTTTCATCCATAATGGGCACGCTGACATTTTTATTTGAATCTCTTTACGCCATCCAAAATAATCTCCTTCAGCAAAAGAAACGGCTGGTTAATTGCCACGGAGCAGCTGTTGCCTCTTCTCGGTCGATGGCCTCTTTCAGGATGGTTTTGAGCCCGGTGCCTGTGGAACGCGCAGGCCGGTGGCAGTGTGTCAGGTGGATCAGGTGAATGGCCCCTTGTTTCTGACTGTGTCTACACTGGCACTGGGGCCAAACAAAGCCCTTCACATCTAAATATAGCATTTTCTTTGGCCTTGGGCCCTTACTGTCTTGTTTTTCCATTCTTCCACCCTCTAAAACAAATACAATCGAGCCCCATTTTAACCTGACTTATTTTTACCCAGGTTTGCATAGACCATGGGTCAGAATGTGTCCTGGAACTAGAAGTTCACGCACAATTAATTTGGTTTTCTGGTTAATGGAAGGCTAATCAGAAAACTGCCTTGAAACATTCATTCATATTATAAAGTCTTGTAAAAATGCGTTCAGAGTCTTTTAGAGACGTGGAATCTTAGAATCGGAAGAGAATTCCAGGCCGTAGCATTCCAGTGCCTGCTGGGGGCACAGATCTCCCTGAGGTGCTGGGGGTGTTGCATCTGTTGAACCAGCCAAGTTTTGGGCTTTCCATCTTCTGCGTCAACCCCTATTCCATTTCTGAACAACTTTTGTTCTTAGGTATTTCCTTTTATGTTTCCTGCCTTGATTATTAGTGTAGTCCGGTAAATGTTTTTAAAAAATTGTTTTCTGGGCCTCAGTTCGCCCTGTTGGCCGCTGTTCTGGAGTCGTGGTGGTCCTGGGATCTTCTGAGGCCCTGAGTCATCTGTGGTCCTCTTAGAATCTCCAAAATGGTTTTCATGTAATTTTCCTTTCAAGGGTGGGCTGAGCAAAACAATTCCAGATGTTTGGAATCCATTTAGCTGAGTTCCTGCTAATCAATTTGTTTGTTTGTTTGTTTTATGCACTGTAAGGGTAGCGCTTACAAAATGTGGGTGTAACCTATGGCAAAAAAGAAAAAGAAAGCAAAACAACTAATTAAAAAAAAATCTGTTTACTCTTTACGGATCACAGGAGTAATAAGTGTTGCAGTAAGTTCAAACAATGCAGAAATATAAAAGATAGAAAGTGAAAATCCCCTAAATTCTATTCTGCAGAAATCAATCTTTTGTAATGATTTTTTTAGAAGAATAGTATCCAGCCCATGCCCATGTGGAGATGGGCTGGCCTTGAAATCGGGCAAGATTGCAAGTCAGACTTCTTGAGTTTAGGCGTCAACCCCACCGTCTGCTCACTTTGTCCTCAAAACATTGAGAGAAGCTCCAGTCAGCCTTCCAGCTCTTCTTGAAGACCCAGCTGAGAAAAGTGTTACTTAGGGCCAACTAAGGGTCATGATAGCCAGGTACCCTTCTAGGTCCTCAGAATTCTGTCTTTGTATCAAATTGGACATCAGAAACCTGGTCATTTATACTGTATTTATTTAGCTCAAGGTCAGGACACACATCTCTAAGCTAATGTGGCCTCTTCTCTACCCAACCTAGATGTGGCCTTGAATTCTTGTCAAGACAGGGCTCTGTGAACCCAGTACCAGGCAACTGTGGTGGAAACTGGACAGGTACCCATTTGCCCTAATATTTTGCTCTAGCTAAGGGAATTTTGTGATTACATTTGCTCTCCAAGTTTTACATTGTACTTCTCATTACACCCTGATGAAGATCCCGAAGTGTTAAAGTTCTTTTAAAATGAAGCTTCTGAAAAATGTTTCTCCTTTCAGAAGAGCTGTAAGCTCCAAGTGAGGCTTTGTCATTAGCCATCATTCCCCTTTCACTCTTGCTGCCAGGAGGCTCTGAGTCACAGATCTCAAAGTTCAGTTGTAGCAAATGAGCCTTGTTTTTTCTGGTCCAGAGTCTTTGCTTCCACCATGTGCATATTTGATTGTGAACTGTATCATCTCAAAGAAGTATGGAAAGAGAGAGCAAGGAGAGAGAGAGAGAGAGAGAAATTAAAAATCACTCGGCCAATCAGGTGGCCTATCAGAGCAGGTCTCAATCTGAGAGCACTTTTTGTGTTCCTTCATGCTTAAAAACTTGTATACTTGCCTTTGCACGCTATCTAAAAAGAAAGATTGGCTGCCAGAACAGTGTAACTGGAGCTGGAAAGAGGAAATACAGTTGGAATGATGGCCTTGATATATCAGGTCTTTCTTTTTGGCCATTTGAGAAGGCTGTTGTGGCCCCATTTTACAGGTAACCGAGGGCAGACATGAAGGCCAATCTATCTCCAGCAGGCGACTGGGAGGCGTGTCACTCCCAAGTCCTGCCTCCAGTCCGCTTTGGCTTGTAATCTTGTGCAACTTTTTCTGTTTCGAAAGTGTTTCTGCACTTCCAGGCCATTCTAAATGCTGCTGATGAGCACACTTAATTTCTACTTTGTCTGTTGATCGGAATCACTACAACTCTCCAAAAGCATGAAATCTCTAAATGAAGGAACGCAGGGTACTTGGCTTCCAACACCCCCCCCCCCCAATATGGAGAAATAATCTGAATACACAAAATTAGAAAAACATACACAGAATGGTCGTTTAAAATTCACAGCTGTCAACATCAACTGTTTTGTGTGAGAGAAAGAATGTAAGAAACATCGGGTTAACAAAATAGCTGCAGATGGATTGGTTCGCCCGGAGGACCAGGCTGGCATTGTCTGTGCTCCGGTTTGCAGAGCCTCATTTGCATTCCAGGACAAAGGTTCCCTGTTGGAGACCCTTTCTCTCCAGCCTCCTCCTCCAAAGGCGCCCGGCCATCCGGCCATCAGCAGTGAAGATAGGCTACTCCCTCCTCCTCTCAGAAACCTACAGGAACGAACACAAATCTGTTATTTTAACATAACGTGGGCACAAAGTGGTGTTTTCACTCCGAATAAAGCTAGAAGAAGCCAAAGAATGGGGCCTTTTATTTGCAGGAGATACTCAAAAGGAAGCAGGATTGAACCAGAGGCCGGCGTGCATGAATAAAGTTATTAAAGAATTTGCAGCCTGTGGCCTGGGAGCTTCCACCCTATGTTTCCCGACTGTCAGCTCAGAGTGCTTTGCATCAGAATGCATAACTGCATCTGTTAATTACATTTTTAGCCTGGTCCTCCAACACAGAATAAATACACCTTCCCCAACCCTGCCCCATTTTTCATACTGCCTGGCAGAGGATACTTTTTTTTTTCAATTTAATAAACATGATTGACAATAAAATATGTAGATTTACTTTCTTTTAGGACTGTATATTTGAGCCCAGAATGCACACATGTATTTTAATGTTGGTTATGTACCAGCCCATTAACGATTTCATTCATTCCACAAATTCTAAGGACCCTATCTGATGATTCCTGTGAGCAATAGCTTGAAAGTGGCACAAAGAAATGTTTTTAAATGCACAGAGGCTAAGGATGTTTTAGGCACTGCGTCTAAAGTGAAATTGCCAGGGTCAAAATGGCATTTGGATGGTAAAGGCCAGTCGCTGAGACCCATCATGCTCTGAACTCTGGCTCCCACCATTGGGCTCCATTAAAGGGGTTGGGCTAGAAATGCTTCATTTTACCAAGGCCTTTGACCCGGGACCCTCTGCGTTTCTGATCTGGCATTGCCCCGCTGCACAGCTGCTGCTTCTTTGCCTAAGGCCACAAAGACGGTTAGTGAGAAAACTGGGACCAACACCTTGACCTACTTGGGGAGAAGATTAGGATTGTGGGAGGGGACCTGGGTTCTCTGCCCCCTGTCCTCCCTCCCTTCTTTCCCATATTCCCATACAGGTAGAGAAGCAGCCCTGGAAAGATGGCTTAACCCAGAAAACAAAGTGATTTCTGATGCTGTGGCACCAGGCGCCATGAGTCTGGGGGTGGTGACCGTCTGGTCCTGCTCCAGAGAGTGGCCCTATGATGTAACCCCGGGCCTTGACACCAGCTCTTTAAATCAGGGGCTTCTTTAGGGTACCCTGATGCCGTTGTTCCTAATGGCCTCACTCCAGGCCTGAGGGGCAAGTTAAATTATTTTTCTTTTTAACCACCAAAGAAACCCTCATGCTTGAGTAGAAGAGGAGAAGAAAGAAAAAAAAAAAAAAAGCAGATCTCCTAGAATATTCTTAATCTCCTCTGATCTGGTGTCCCCAGGCTCCTGGCTTGCAAAGCTAAGCCTCCAGGATGGTTCCGGAAGAGGAGGGTGAGAACCTCTCTGCTTCAGTGTGGGAGAGTGGGCTGGGAAGGGGAGACCCCCAGCATCTTCAGGACTCTCGGCCCGCACTGGCTGGGGAAATGCAGAAATGCAGAGGGCTCGTCTGTCCCCTCTGCTTCCAACAGCTGTTAGAGACACACGCAGGCAGCATCAGACACGGGCCTTGATGTCGTGTGGTCGTATATCTTCGTCCAAATGAGGGGTCAGATGAGATCATCGGGGTGAAAGTGCTTTGTAAACTATAAAGCACTGGACAAATGTCAGTCTGTTTTCATTATGAGCTGGTAGTACAATCCCTCTCCTGCCAAGAAGGCTATTAATTTGGGGAAGGAGGGGCAGTTGAGTGTTTTGGTGTTTTGCTTTTTTTTTTTTAATTGTTAACAAATATTTATTGAGAGCCTACCACTGACCAGGCACTTTAAAAACATAAATCAGATCATGTCGCTCCCCTGCTGGAAACACTCCAAGTCTCCCCATCACACCTCGAACAACAGTCCCAGGTCTTTGCTACGGCCTGCAAGGCTGCCCATGACCTGGCCCGGCAATCTCTCGTTTCCTTCTGCTCCAGCTGTGGTCCCCGCCTTGCTGGTCCTCAGACACGGCAACTTCATCTTCACCTGAAGGTTTTGGTGCATGCTCTTGCATCTGCCCAGAATACGCTCTCTCCTTTCACTCTACCCTGTTCAAATGTCATTTTCTTAGAGAGTCTGTCCTTGACCATACTCTCTAAAATGAACTTCCCTCTGTCCCTAGCTGATACCCAGTACTCTATTTCCCTCCCTGCTTCAAGGTTCTTCATAACCTTCACCACAATTGGACATTTTTGTAGATATTTGACTGTGTGTGTGTATGTGTGTGTGTATGTGTGTGTGTTGCTTGTTTCCCCCACTACCATACATACTGTATAATATATATTTTGCCCATTGCTGTATGACAAGCACCTAGAATATTCCTTGGCACGTAGTAGGTGCTCAGTGAATATTTATGGAATGTGTGCAGAGCACTGTAGACACAAAGATGAGAAGAAGTCAAGGTGCTTACAGTCCTGTCCTTTATGTGATGGGATTTGGCTCAAGAGTAATTAATAACTCACTGTTTGCTTTGGGTCTTAGTGTGAGAGACTCAGACACTCAGGTTATTTCTTTTTCATAAGAAGACTCTCCAAAGATTGAGGATCTGATTCCTGAGGTCCCCTTTGAGCCAGGAGTCTTGGGCGTAAGACAGATGAGCACCAGGGTGCAGAGAGTAGATCTGAGACTCCAGGACGGACATGCACTGGGAGGGCTGCCCCGTTCCCAGTAACTCCCTCCATGGCTAAACTGGTGCTACCTGGCCTCCCTTCCAGCTCCTTCTTTTTGGATCAAATGAGAGCTGCTTGGTGCCCCCCTCCCTGCCTCACTGATTGGCTGAGGAGTCACTGCCTCACACAAGGTAAGTTGATTATTCTCCCTCGAAACTGTCCAAGGGTGGCCAGGGACCTTCAGCCGGGCCAATCAGGGTCCTCCCCTGGGGTTTTTCCAACCGGGACTAGATGGTGAAACTGTTGCTCTTTCCAGTCACAAAGCTGTGGGGATGTGACACCAGGGACAGCCAGCAGCTGTGGTTCTAGCTTCATGGCAACAGCCAAGATGAAAGAATGGAGCCAAGAGGAGAGATGCAGAGACAAGAGGTAATGATGGATGTAGAGGGAGAAAGAAGGAATGCCCAGGTCCTGGGGCCACCTCCACTCCTTCCCTTCCCACAGCCTAGAGTCATAAGCCACTAAACTCCCCCCTTTTTGCCTAAATTAGCTCAGGCTGTGTTTTCATCAACCAAAAGCACCCTGACAAATATACTTTTAAATTTAACCTATTTATTATAAAATGCATGCATACATTTATTATAAAATACATACATACATTTATTATAAAACACATATTAAAAAATTCTAACACTCCAGGAGAGTTCAAAATAACAAGCGGACTTCTTCCCCCTCCCCAATCCCCACCCCCTCTGCTTTACCCCCACTCCCAGCTCCATTCCCTAGAGGTAATCAGCAACCACTTGTTAAACTTATTATCCTTCTTACTGTCATTCAGCCAACTTCTGGCAAGCATTTTTGAAAAGCAGCAGAAAATCCTCTGTAATTTTGATTTATCTGATTGTAATATATGTTACTCTTGTAGATTTTCAAACAATGGGCTATTCAACCATTTATTTCAGTCAGCTTTGTCTGCATTAGTAAATGTTTTGACATTAGCCATTTATTTCAGAGATGAATGATTCATTTGGGTATTTCTCAACAACATAAAATAATACTCTGGATGAGGGCATTACTGACTTTTTGGAAGGGTCTGAGTTATTCATTTTTGCATTCTTCATAAAGCTCAGTGTGCTTAGCACAGAGTAGGCATTCAGTTATGTGTTGGAGTGGAAGAAGAATTTGGTAAAATGAGGCTCAGGATGGAGGGCAAAGAATGAATCTTTATCAAATGCTTTCAAAGCACCGTAGGCTTGGCATGCTTTATCTCCTTTAGTCATCACTGTGACTGAGCAGCTCTGGTTCTTGTCCCTTCACAGGCTGGTTCTTTAGCTTTTTCTTTCATTATCTGGCTGCCCCAGGTCTCTTCAACAAATTAATTTTGCTTGGATTAGCCAGTGTTGGTTTCTATTGCTTGCAACTCAAGAACCCTAAGAAACCAGTGCATCAAAATTGGTGTGAATGGTCTGGGCAGGAAAAAAACAAAACAAAACAAAACATCTATGACCCACATATTACAAATGTGGAAAGTGATGGCACAAACCGGTTAAGTACTTTGCTCCATGCCACATAGCTAGGGAGTAGCCAAACAGGAATTAACTCTGGTCTGTCCAAGTACAAAAGTTTGGCCCTCTCCACCACTCTGCAGCCAGGTGCCAAGACTCTGGCATGGGACCAAATTATTTCTAGAGGCCAAAGAAAGCACGACTGAACTTGCGTGTTCTCACCGAGAAGTTGGTCTGCATGAGTTTTACAGAAGATGGCCTCTTCCAGAGCTGTGTAAGTTTTATCTGGAGAATTTTCTAGATCCTTGTTGATGCAAAGTCGTATCTTCTATGCAGAAAAAATAGGTGTTTAAAAGAGACAAATCTTGAACGAGAACCCTAAGCATTATTCTCCCATTTGTCTCTCATATCTCTAAATGTTTCGTTTATGCCCCATTCCTCTTCTGTTGCCTTCACCACTTGGTGGGGGGGGGGGGGGGATTCTACCTTCTGTGTTGGATTCTGAGCATTTGTTTGTTTTAGGTAGGGTACTTCATCTTACACAATTTGGCATAGTGATCAAAAGCAGGGGCACTAGAGCCGTATTTCCTAGTTTTGAATCCCAGCTCTACCATGTCTTTTGTGATAAGTTACTTACCTTTTCTGTGCCTCTGTTTCTTCATCTATAAAATGGGCATACTAATAAAACTTCCTGCCTTCTTAAATTCTTGTAAAGACTAAAATATTAACATATGTAAAGCACTTAAAATAGGGCCTGGCACATAACAGGTGCTTTAAGTGTTTGCTGTCAATATTACTTTATAATGGTTTTTTAAAAGAAGTACTCATTGGGGACCTGAAAAATGAATTTAGTTTTGATTTCTACCAGTGTGTATGTATGAATTTTGTAGTTTAGAGTGGTGGGTCAGCATCTGTGATAACAGCATAGGTCTTGAAGTAACAAATGACTGGTAGCAGTAGGAATATAAATAGAATCCTGCTTTGTGGATATTCTAATTATTCTTTCCTTTTAGACATGATTTCATGTTTAGCTGCATAGCATTAAGCAATGCTTATGAAGTTCGGGAAAGGGCAATTTAGAAGGATCAGACCCAATGATCTTAAAGCCGTGATGTATGGTTCAACGAAAATCTAAGTAGGTCAAATACCTCTAACAGAATTAGCCGAAATTACACAAGCTATTATATTGGATATTACTGTTCGAACATTTTGTATAAACTGCAGTAATACACATCCGTCTTTATGGGAGGAATCGAGACTTAAAACTGATTCTGGAGAATTAAGAATTGTATTTTCCAGGAATTAACTACCACAATTTGACTGCAGCTGTAAAAATTTTATTAGGCAATACATCTGACCTCAAATTGGAAATTTGTGTTGGAACCAGTTTAGGAAATAATTATTGCTGTGTTGTTAATTTTATATTTGCCTAATAAAACACAGCAGGAACAACAGGGTTGGGTGACTGTAACAAAAGAAAGCCCTTGGACATGCTTTAAATGAGTGTTTTCAACCTAGCTGGAGCACCGACAAGGATTGTATATCTCTGGTGAACACTGTTGCTGCATTGTGGGATTAATAGTTCATGGTTATCAGACTGTGAAAGAGAAACATGTGGATGTTTTTGTATCATTCACACCAGCCAGTAAGAAGCGTCACCACATGCATCTCTTAAGCCATTTGCTTTGGTAAAGTTAAAGTTACACACGATCTCACGTAAACACAAAGCTATGCACGCACACACACTGGCCTCAGCACTCTTGGGCTCGCCCACTTGTTCCTGTTTGTCCAACTTGCATTGTGAAGACTTTTAGCAGAGAAAGACCAACTTCTCTTGGAAGCAAAAAAGCATGTGGCTTTGTTGTTTGTGTCATTGTCGTTGTTGAGAGAGGGCTCATTGTTTCATAACTGTGTGACTGGATGTTATGCTTCCTTCCTTCTTTGGCTTTTCTTTTCTAGTACCATCGTGAAGACATAACATAAGGCTATAAACTGAGTCAGAAGCCACTTGCTACTAGTTGCTGTGGGGCAGGCAGTGTTACCCAAAGTTGCCACCCAAACCACTTTTTGGATGGTGTATCAAATAATAGAAATCCACAATGTGAGAAAATAATCCCTTGACAATCCTCTCATGATCCTTTTTGGTTTTATCAGCCAGGATGTGGCTGGTTTGGTGGTAATATGTTTTTAACACTTTTTAAACTCTTGTTCATCTCCATTTTTACCAAAGAGTGGACAGGACCCGGGTGGTGAGCCTGGGAGGCAACAGCAGGTAGCTGGAATTTAATGATATTGAGTTGCTGCGTTTATTTTATGGTTGTATTCTATTTAGGGTAAGTGGCCATGTTTTTTCATTTATGATAAGGAGTGAATATCTACTTTGAAAATAGCTTTTAAACATAAAATAAGTGAACCGACTTAAAGGAAGGAAATGCTAGGTTAATAATATAAGGCAAAATTGCACAGGTCACTGTGCCAGACAGAGCTGTCAGGAAAGAGATGACACGCTCAAAGTGTTGTAACTGGGAGGAAGTTAATGAAAGGCCTAGTTACAGAGCTGTGGGCAGGGCTGAGGGATGGAGGCGCCTGGGGACTGCCAACAGTGGGAAGCCGTTAGCCCCTAGGGCTGAATGGAGAGGGGAAGGAATGTTTTTCCAGAACCAGTGAGAGCTGGAGCTTCAGAGAAGGGGCCTACCAGTGGGAAGCAAGGAAGGAGAGGGAAGTAAACATCCCCGACCTCTCTCTCGCCCACCTTCCCACCTCCTGCAGCTGCCACCATCCGCCCAACCCACCAGAAGCCCTGGTCGAGGGAGCCTGCGTGACAGCGTCCTCAGAGGCCAGCCTCCCGGGGACAGAGAGGGACAGAGAAGGGTGGAGGGGACCAGGGATGGGGGGTGGCAGGTAGAAAGAGCCAGAACAATGGTGCTTAAATGACAGGATTTTGAGAGCTTCTGCAGGGGGCATATATATAGAAGGGAGAAATGGAGATTTGGGAAATACATGCATTTGCCACTGGTATTCTTTACCTGCTTTATTTCATTAGTGGGCAGAGAAGGTGATGGAAATTCTTCTGAAGTCCTTCCATTGCTATAGTACAAAGCCAAATGACAAGTTCTTTGCTGCTGAAGGCTTATTTTAAAATCCTGGCAGTGGGCGTATCAGCTCACCCACAGGCTCTGGAGAGTCACGCACAGTGGTGGCGAGTGACAGGTTTAGGCCCCAGCTCCATCATGTACCAGCTGTCTGGTATTGGAAAGTCTCTGAATCTTTCTGTGCCTCATTTTCCTCATCTACAAAATGTCCCCTCTTCATCTCTTCCAATACTCTTCACCTCACCACGTCTTATCTCTGCATTTTCTTCCCTTATCTGTTCTTCTTTCTTTTTCTTTCTCTCCTTGACTTTCCTCTGACTGAGCATGGCCACAACAAACACACCCCACTATACTACACAACCTTTCCATGTCTGCACCACCCTGACAACCTCAACCTCTTGGCCCATTTTCCTAGGAGAGGACTCTGGGCTACCTTCTTGCCTCAGTTTAGTCAAAGCTCTTGGTATCACATGGTGTCCCAGAACTGTTTGGAGATTTCCCATGTGGTCCAGTTAGCGTGGCTGGGGCGGGACGGAATTAGACTTACACAGTCCAGGTCCACTCATTTGGGCTATGAATCTTAACACTCAAACCCCCAAGGCTGCAGAATGCCACACAAGCAGAGAAATCCAGGGTCGAGGCAGTGGGTAGTTTGAATGAAGAACCAGCACCTTGAGCTGACAAGATAATGCCCTGGAAAAGCCACCACTCCAATCCAATCTCTAAGTGCGATGACCTGAGAGCCATTCGCTTGATTGACATTCTTGGCCAGAGCTACTCGCTCTGGACCTACACTTTTAATTTCATTTGGGACCCCAAAGAAATAAATAATTCAATTAGGCATTTTTCTGCTCTACCCAAGGAGAGAACTAAGTGATAGAAATCTCTCCATCAAGTTGTCAGTTTTATCTTAAGAGCTCAGGGACAGAAAATCACGGCAAATAACAATTTGTGATTGAGAGAAAGTATAAAGTGCAACCCTCTGGTCAGAATGTTAATTCTTAGAATTTTGTGTTTATCTTGATGGTTATGCTTCCTTCATTTTATTAAAAGTTTAAGGACTTCTCAGATCAAACATGCATTAATATGCTAAGGAAAAATCCTCTGCCAAAATAATAGCATATTAAAATTTATTTCCCTGGAGAGAAAATAAATTTCCCTGGAATGAAAAAAAAAGAACTAATAGAGACTCGTTTTCTGAAGAACCATGTTTTTTTTTTTTCCTGCAAAGAATGTGCTTTCAGGCAAATAGTTTGTGGGCCTCTTGAGGTCTGTGATATTTGCAGCTGTGAGACAATCGTCATTTAAAAATTAAACAATTAAAAAAGGAAAAAGTTTGTCATCAATTTTAATTTTATGTTATGTGAATTAATATTTCTTTTTATAATGCAATATTCGGCAATTTATCACACAGGCACAGTCCTTGCTTCCGCAGTAGAGATAATTAGTTTACATTACTCTACAGAAATGAATTGTCGTCTGTGATCTCAAGTGCCTGCTAACAAATCACTTCTGTTGGGGATTCATTGAGATTCTACTCAGGCCTTAACTATAACAATATATGGCATAGCCCTTAAAAGTTAAATATCGGGCTAATTTTAAAAACAACAACAAAAAAATCCACCTTGATTCCCAGTCCAAGAAGTCTAGAAAGCTAACCTTGTGACTAACCAACACTGTTCTCTTAATTCACAAAAAGGATTTATGCTCTCAAGCATAATTTTCATTACCAATATTCCTTGGTCGTGTCCCCCTTTCCCTTCCTCCCCCCAAAACAAACCAGGAAGGAGAGCAAAGCGAGGCTTGGGCCTTCTCCACGCTGTTAATGATATAAAATTACTCATCAGTCTTTGTGCACTTTCTCCTCTGAAATGTGATCTCCCCATAAACTGCTGATGAAAAAACTGACCTCCAGATCTAATTCAGAATTCCAGTATTTGTCATCACAAGTGTGAGAATCATATTAAGGATCAATTTCATCACGGGGGGAAAATTGGATTATCCGTCCCTGCCTGGTGGGGTTGGCACTGTGGAGCTGCTCTGCCTACTGAGTCCTAAAGGAAGCACAGACAACCCCGTCCTGGGCACGTCGGGGACTGAGCAGGGATCATCAGACAGGCTGCCTGCAAAAGCATCTTCTCTGCAATTTTTGAAAAGAATTTGACAATCTCTGAAAATCTGATTCGCTGCCATCCAGAGATTCTTAAGAATGTGGTAGTACTCCAGATTTAGAAAATTCCAGAAACATATCTGCACTGCCTGCAGAGACTTCCAAATCTAAGACACAGCCGGATTGATCAGGGCAATAAGCATTTGAGTGACCCCCTTCACCATGGTGGGGGGTTCAAGTCTGGCCTTTACATTTAAGGGATTTACAGGCTACTGAGATTAAAAAGATGACCTAGAATAAGACAAAATGAAATATCAGGGCATATATATTGATTATTGAATAGTTTAGTGTTTCCCAAAATTCTGGTTGACACTCAAGTGATTTTAGGTGGTACACGGGCATGGAATTCATTAATGAATTAGTGAGAAACTGAACTTTTTCCAATGCCTTCTCAAGCATTCTCATAACAAGAGAAAGTTTCAGTTCAGTGCTATGTCTTTAATGCTTTGCTCCATCTTGCCAGGATCCCTTTTAACAAACAAAGGGCAAGTTTCAGGGCCCAGCCGTAGGCATAACCTTAGCTAGAAGTTAATAATACTGTTTCATTGTGTGTTTTTATTTACTTTCTATTTATGCCCAGTGACACTGGTTTTCAATTTACAATTATGATATAAAGTTTCCTTTGAAAATAAGCTGTTTAAATGAAAGTGGAGAGTCTATTGAAAGAAACATATTAAGTGATTAGTAGCCTAGATGGTAGGCGGTTATAGCAAATAAAATGTGAGGGTGATCTGGGCATGACTCAAGTTCTGGAAACTCAGGATTACTAGAATCAACCATTAAATCCAGAGGGCAGGTGACCATCAGGGACAGAAGGGGAAGTGCACTTCAGACAAGATGACAGTTAAAGGAGCTGACAAATCCAGCCTGGGAGAGAAAGGAGGAGCCCTGGACATCATGGCACCGCGTCTCCTGGTGGCTTGTGGCAGGAAAGGCCAAATTGCATGGGCACCCCAATGGAGCCACCGAGTAGTCCCCACATGCATACACACTCCACCACCCACCTGCCCCATGTCCCACAGGTAAAAGCAAGGCCCAAAATATTTACAGCATCTTTTAACCTAGAGCTTGGAGGAGAGAACACAAGCTCTATCAAGAGCCCTCAGTTGCATCTGAGAGGCTACCACAGTGGCCAGGAGATAGAGTATTCCAATTGGCCAATTTGACTCACATGCCCACCACCCCAGATGGGGCCTTGTGGTTGCTGTGTGTGTGTGTGTGTGTGTGTGTGTGTGTGTGTGTGTGTGTGTGTGTGTGTTCATTCTTGAAGTAAAAGATGCTGGCCCCAAAGTAACAGATATCTGCCCAAAATGAGGAAAATTTCAAGAGATAGGGACAGAAAGAAGTGCCAACAAAATCTTTTTTCAGTGCATCCCCTTGCCTTCCCTCACAGATTGGTGCCCACTCCCCACCTTCCTCTAGGCTCTCAGAGCCTTCGTGCTGCCCTGGCCCCTGGACTTTGCCCCCTTAGACCTGCACCAGTGGCATTTTAGGCTGATCCAAACAGCCAGGAAGTACCCGTTGGCAGTGGTTGTGTCCTGCTACCAAGTGAGTCTTCCTGGAGTCGTCAGAATTGTCCTGCCATGTGATTGGGTGTGATTCCAGGCCCAGGGCTGTTTCCTGCCCATCCCTCCCCATCTCTGCCCACTGCCCTTTTCCAAGCCTTTGCCTCTTCCTCAGGTAAAATGTCCAGTATTGAAGAACCATGAGCTGGGTTTTTCTCCGGAATGCAGAGCAGTCTGATTTTAGTGTCTGGAGGCTTGTGCTCTAAATCCCATCTTTAGCATCTTAGAGGGCCTTGAGAGACACTGCAGACAGAAAAAAACCTTTTTTGTTGCTGTTTCAGCAGTTTTCCTGTTGGCTAAAAGTAAGCCCTACTTGAAAACCAAGGAGGATGTGGCCATGGGCTTGCTGCAAGGAGAGAAGGGTAGGAGAGGAGCTCTTTTCCTACGAGCCTGGAGGACACGTAGGAAAAGAGCTTCTCTCCTACGCTTCTCTCCTTCCAGGGATCTGCTCAAATATCACCTGTTTGGGGAGATCTCCCTGGCCACCCTTCTGAAACACTCCCTGTCTTGCTTCCTCGGGCTTGTTTTCTCCATAGTACTTCTCACTCTCTACATTCCACATATTTCACTGATTTATCTTATAGGGTTGTCTGGCTTCCCCATTAGAGTGTCTGCTCCCTGCATGAGAGGAGGGATTTTTGTCTGTTTTGTTTACCTCTGTACCCCAGCATCTAGAACAGTGCCTAGCTCCCTGAAGGTGACCAACAAATATTTATTATTGAAAGATTTGCATCATCACAGGCTGGGAAACTAAAGCCCCACCTGGAAATTTTAGGTATTAACTTTAAGATGGGAAGCAGACAGGTGACCCCTGGGTCCTTCCAAAGAAGATCAGGGATGCCCAGATATCCAGGCCAGGACAAAGTGTCATCACTAGCGTTTGATTCCTTGCAGCTCATCACCCCATTAGCCCCTGGAATCTCATTCCTGCTCTCAACTCTCCTATCACAAACTCTGCCTTTTGGAGACTCCCATTTCCACCCTGGGCACTGCCAAGATGGATGGTTCTGGGAGAGGCCAATTCCTTCTGGTGGCAAAAGTCCAGGATCAGGTTCTGCCTACTCATCATGTCCTATAGTATAAGGATGTGATGGGCCAAATAGACACTTGGGGATTTTCTTGGGGCCCCACCACTGGAACTTGTGCTGAGAAAGGGGTCTGATTTCCCCCAACTCCCTCGTCACGGCCTTTGGTGGGGTGGAATGTGGGAGCTGCCAGGCATCAGGATGCACCCGTTGGAAAGTGTTTCTCTCTCATCCAGCTGTTTAAAGGCTAATCTTTTTGCCTCACATGAGTTAAAAGTGCAAAGTTAAATTCAAAAAGGGCTCAATTCAATCTCATTTCCTCCTCTCTTTGATCTCTTCATTTCCTATTTCACTTCCTCTGACAATTTCCTCCTTCCATTCCCAGAACAAACAACGCTCACTGTGGCACTTGGCCATTTTCAATCTTTTTCCCAGACGCTGATCTTCGCATTTGGCCGCTGTTCACAATCGCACCACGAACGTTCCGATAAATATCAGGCACAGGCTGTAAAAGGCAGGGTTGGGAGCACCTCACTTTGTGCCCTGGGGATTGTCATGCCTGGAAACTTGGGTGTAGCCAGAGATATCAGTCTATGAGGTCCTGGGGTCCCCCAAAAGGGAGGTAGCGTAATTAGAAAGCACGACACAGGACGTTTTCAGTGAACAAAGACAGAATTCCACCCATGGATCCCCCAGAGCTGCTGAAGTCATGGTTTCAGCCATTTGTTTTTCTTTCCTTACTGAGCTCATAGGTGAGAGCCAAATATTCCATTCTAAAATAAAAATCAAGAAACAAAATGTTCTAGAAACTTCTCTGTTCTATTTTGACGTCTACGTCTCAATGTGAAACAGTTCCCAAACTAATCATATTAGTAGAACTGGCAAGATTAAAAGAGCCATAAACACACACTCAGTGTTTCAACATCCATTAAAATGTATACTGCAGCCTCCCAGAATATATAATAGGTTTATATGATGACTGAATGTGAATTCATTCATCTCAGTCAAGTCGGGTTATTAAGATACACACGCTAAGTGATTTGTCCTGTGTTTACTCTATGCTGGGAAAATGGTATCTGATTTTGAAAAAAAAAATGCAGAGCCATTCTTTGATGGAAGAAATGGGAGTCAGGACCCCAGCCCACCCCCGGTTTCCATGCCAGCTTTATCACCAGCAAACTGCTTAATCCCTCTGGGACTCAGTTGTCCATTTGAGAAATTAGCAGGGTGGCCTAAATGATCCCTAGTGTTTCTTCCAGCTCTAACCTCTTAAATCGTGGCAGGTGATTAAGAGGTAAGCTCTGCATCAGGCTGCCAGGGTTCAAATCCTACTACTACTACTACTAAAGAGATGTGTAATGATTGAGTTCAGTCTCCCCACCTGTAACAGGGGGATAATAATAGAAAGCTACAAGGCGAAAGTGAGGTAATCAATGCAAATCATGCTATTAATGAGTGCTTAATAAATGTTGGCTCCCTTTACAACTGTCCTGAAGATCTAATGTAGCATCTACATGGGCATTTTGGTGCACAGTCTTCATTCTTGAAGCTAAGAAAATCCAAGTTGACCAATTTATTGAGTACCTTCCATGTATCAGGTACCCTCCAAGGTGCTTTGGACACACTATATTTAATTCAGTCTTGGCCACAATCTCACAAAGTGGATGGAATTAGCCCCAATTTGCAGATGAGAAAGCCGAGACCCAGAGAATTTAGCTAATTTGCCCAAAGTGACACAGCCATTAAGAGGCAGAGACAGAGATTAAACTCAGATCCAACTGATTCTCTCTGGAGCTCCTCTCCCACCCAACCTATTTATCTACCACCTCTGGTTAATTTCCAGCATATTCAGTGTCCCCTGGAGTCCAAGGACAGCTGCAAATGTTCAGCCTCTGGCCTTTAGCTTCTCTACTTTAGGAAAATAAAAAGAGCTGGACAATTTTCTGATCATCGCTGGTTTCTCGGGAGTTCAGGGCAAGGAAATCCAAGTAGTGTTCTCCGTGCCTGTTTTCTCTCCTTCCTGATTGAAGCCCAGGCAGCCCAGGGCAGCTTTGGCTCATCATCATCTTTATTTTTTAATATGGTGAGACTCAGATCAACAACATCCCATCTCTAGATTTAATGCATATCCGAGCCCAGCTGAGCCAAGAGGAAACCCAGTATTTGTACCTGTGTCTAAATCAGGGTTTCCCAGCCTCAGCCCTATTGACGTTTGGGGCTGGATCATTCTTTTTGTGGGCGGCTGTTCTAAACATCCTGTAGAATGTTTAGCAACATCCCTGACCTCTACCCATTAGATACCCAGTAGCACCCAGGTGTGACAAGCAAAAATGTCTCCAGACATTGCCAAATGTCCCCTGGGGGGCAAAAATCACCCCAAGTTGAGAACCACAGTGCTAGCTGAAGGATGAAAGGCTTGAGGTTAATGTTCTTTTCATTCAGCATTGCCCACTTCAACGCATGGTTTTTGAGTTATTTCGGTCCTCGTAAGTAATTGTTTTATCTGGCAACATCCTAGCAGGCAGGACAATTGCCATGTTGAGATGCTTTTGGTCTGTAGGCAAAATTTGCCCAGATGGAAATAAATGTTTTTGTCTTAGTGGCTAGCATGAGTGTTTTCTTTGGGGCAGCCAAGGCAGCCATTTTAAAAATGGTTTCCTCCGCTTTCAATGGGGCCAGTGCCCTCTGCTGGAACGTTTGTTGGTGTTTCCTTGGAGTAGATTGGGGCAAATGGTTCCAAAAATTTGGGAAACAGCAGAAGCTCAAAAGAAGGGCCAATAAAACAACCTAGTTAGTAGGAATCGTTTGCAGAGGCTTCCTTTGAACTTCGTAATTGTTTCCACAAGCTTTCTGATACCTCAGCAGAGCTTGTGTTTATATATACACCAAACGTCATTTTCATCCTTCCATTCTTCCATTCTTCTGTCTATACATCCACCCAGTCTTTTGCTGATAATTATAATAATTGCATCAACAAAACCTTACCTAACATTTGCTAAAGATTTGCTATGTGCCAGGCCCTGTGTCTTATATAACACCCCCTTTTCCTTCTCAATAACCCCATGGCACAGGTGCTATTCCTACTGCTTATTATTCACCAGTGAGAAAACCGACACTTGGCAGAGGTTAAGTGAGCTGACCAAGAGCACACAGCTCATAATGGTGGAGAAAGTTCTCAGACCCATAGCCCATGCGGGCTGTACGCTGCAGTCAGGTATTCATCTTTTCCCTCCAATCACAAAGTTTCCTACCTAAATGTGACTCATTACCAACTAAAAGAGGCAATGTGCGGATGTCTGATGTCATTTTGAATTCACTCCTATTTCTTTACAGCATATTTTTGAAGTAATTAGCATTTCCGAAACACAAGGAAGATAAGCTGCTTCCAAACGAGGACTCTGCCTCTAGAGGCCAAATCCTGGGAGAAGCCTGGATCGGTGAGCATTCGTGTGTGCCTGCACCTCCCTACAAATATTGAATCCAAATAACATCCATGTGCATCAGAACATATCAGCATATATCCAAGACATTGTAATTTATGGCATCTCTTATTACTTTAAAAGCCTGGGATTCCTATAGAATATGGCTTAGCAGGTCAAACATCCCCCTTCTTCTCATTTATCAGGCTTTTGATCTCATGTCGGTCGTGGACGTTGGCACGCCTGGCTCTCAACCACGTGCAGGGAGCTCACACACTCTCCTGGCCCCCCTCCATGTTAAGGACTTCTGGGCATGTTGGTGCTACATCCCTGCCTGGGTAAGCAGAGGAGGTATTGAGTTCCCCCTTCCTCACTGCCCCTTTGTCTATTATTATTTTATAGTTTTGTTCTGCATTCCTTCCACTCAACCTCCAGTCCATAGAAGCCTGTTTCTTTATTAGTTACATATGTCTGCACCCTTTTACCTCAGCAGGGAAAGACAAAATATTCTGGAGGGGTTGGAGGCCCGGGATGGACAGCTAATCCATCCCCACCTTGAACTAATCGGCGGGCCGATGTGCTATTGTGCGGGGCTCTGTTCCATGCCGCTGAGCGGTGGGGTTTCAATTTGTAGGAGCATAAACAGATACTAAAGTTGGGAGAACAGCTTGGTCATTTGTTAGCAGAGTTCAGATCAAATTATCACAGCGGTCCCCTGCTGACAGCCCTAACAATTACCTCCTTTTTTCTTGATCTTTAAATGTTTTCTGTTTCACTTAAGCCTCGGTAAATAGTTTACTTCTCTTGGGCTTCATTTATTGACAAGGAAAGGCTTGATTTATTTAATTTTGTTTCCTCGCCGCCTTCCCAGAAAGGAGTCGTTAATGTTTTGCTGAAATCTCGCCCCAGATGATAAGTTTATCATGGTCGGCTCAGGAAGCGGTTTAATGATGTGACTATAAATTATCTGACTTTTTAATGAGAAGTTTAGATGCCCAAACCCGAAAGCTGATTTTTAAAGCTTTCAACCAGCACCCAGCATTTGTTGCTTGAAAAGTTTGAAATTCAGAGTTAGAAACTGGTCGGAGGAGAGATTGCTCAGGCTTTGGGATCTGAATCCATAATTGGATTATTCAAAACCCAGGCGTTTGGTTATTCTTTGAAAGAAACTGGAGTATGTCGCGTCCGTTAGGTTTGTCCCATCTCAGCCTCAATTCATTGATGTCTGCGTGAGTTCACCGGAATTAACTCCAACATTTGTTTTCACTCTTTTTCCCCTTCCCCCAGTTTCAACCCTTGACTTTCACTCTTCCATAGTTACATTTGTCTGCTTCTTACAGTCCTACTGGGACGGATTTATCATCATTTGCTAACATATCTGTCTCAAAATCTCAGCTTTGATCAGCTTGTATTTTATAACTTACATCTGTTCTACATTTAACCTTTTGTAATGCTGTTTTTCAAAAATATTACCTGATCTAACAAAAGAATTGTACCAGAGCAAGAGCTCCAGAAGTGTAGACTTAAAAAAAAAAAGAAATAACACAAAACCACCGAACATACCTGCCTACTTGACCATATTTTTATTGCTCTTCCAGAGTCTCCTTTTCATTAAATACATAAATCCATCATTTCTCTCATCCTATGACGGGAACTTGTGGATCCCAAGCTCGGGTGCTCCCCTCCTGGTCTGGTCCCGTCACCTTGACCCTTTGTTTGCCTGGAATTGATGCCAGAAGTGGGGAGTGGGTCAGAACGTGAGATTGTGAGCAGAGGGCTGCCCCGGCTGGACTGAGCTGGTCTGCCTGTTCTGGAGGGGGGCCAGAGGGCTGGCTGATCTCGGGGGACCCCACTGCAGCAGCCCCAGGAGGTTCCCTGTCCCAGCACATCCTGCTTGGCGAGAGGCTTGACCTTCACTTCATTTATTTTCATATAGTTAATTTATTTTTAATAATGAATTATGAAATAGTCAAGACACCTGCAAAGGTATTAAAATCCTATAATAAACATCCATAGACCCACCACTCAGCATAGGAAATAAAATACGATAAATACAATAGAAGGCCGCTGTGTACTTCTTCCGAATTTCTTTCGTCCACCTCTTCCTCAGAAACAATGGTGGCCCTGAATTAAGTGCTGCTCCTTCCCAGGTATTTTGTTATAGTTTAACTACTTGTCTGTTTCCCTACATAAGGTTACTCATTGTCTTCTGCCACTAGCTTTCTTCATCCAGGTTAATATGCATGGTACTAAGCAGTCATTTTCATTGCCATAGACTATTCCATTTTATGACGAACATTTACATTATTTTCAGATTTTACTATCATGAGCTACACTTTATGGAAACTCCTATACTACGTTTCCTGGGACACATGTGAGAGCTTCTCTAGGGTACGTAACTGAGAGGGGAATGGCTGGCTCACGTGATATGCACTTTTCTATTTTACCGTTGCCAAACTCTTCCCAAAGGTATTGTTCAGTTTTATACTCTCGCCAATTCTTGGTATTGTCAATCTAGTGGCAACATAATGATATAGCATAGCAGTTTTAATTTGCATTTCCTTTATTACTAACACAGTTGCAATGAAATGATGCGAAGTAACATTGCTTGTTGCAGCCCGGCACATAGTAAGTGCTCCGTTAATATTAATTACTGTTGTTCTTTCACACAGCAACCCCGTGAGATAGATAAAATAGTGCTTATTCCTATTTTACAGATGAAATTCCAGGATCTGGAAACATTCTAGTTTGTAGGACGCTGGGTCTGGAGAAACACAGGCAGTGGAAGTGATGGTGGTGGGCAGCAGCCTGTGATTCATAACTGACTTGCTGGCATCACCACCACCCGGAAAATTGGCCACTGGGTTGGGGGTGCCCTCTTGATATAGGCTCCCTACTTTTCCCAACTGCTTTTAGACCTGCTCTGGGCCTAGGTCCAACACAGGAAGGGAAAGTCAAGATTCAGGCTCCCCTTTTGGCCTGGAGAGATTGTAGGGGGTTGAATTGTGGTCTTCCAAAAGGCATATCTATGTAAGCCCCGTGAACATGAACCTATTTGTAAAAAGGTTCTTTGTCAATGACCGAGATGAGCTCGTACTGGGTGTAGAGTGGGCCCTAAATCCAGTGGCAGGTGTCCTTACAAGACGAGAGGAGGAAACAGACAGGAGGCCACGGGAAGGCAGAGATTGGAGTTATGGAGCCCCAAGCTCGGAACACCAAGGGTGCCCGGCAGCCACAGGCAGCCCGGAGAGAGTATGGAATGCATTTTCTCTGCCGGCATCTTGATCTGGGGCTTTTGGCCTCCAAACTGAGAAAATAAATGTCTGCTGTTTCAAGTCAACAAGTTTGTGGTAATTTGTTAAAGCAGCCGTCAGAAACGAACACAGGAGAAGGCAGCTGGCTGTGGGGTGTCCTGATCTCAGTGCATCCCCGGGGTGGAGGATGGACCATGCAGACAGCCAGGGACTCCGCAGAACCAGCTGGAGACAAACCTCTGGGCTACCCTTCCTCGCCTCCAGCCTCCCCTACAAAACACACGTGGAGAAGATGGCCTTCCTCCCCGGCCTCGAAACGCTAGATCCAAGTCCTCCTTCTTACCACCAGGCTTAAAGAAGATACTTTTTTGGGTAAACACGAATTATCCTGATGACTGATGATAATGATATCGATGATGATGACGATGACAAGGAGGAAGAAAAGGAGGAGAAGAGATCCAGATACCATTTATTTTGCTCCTTCTATCTGCAAAGCACCACGTTGGCATCTTACACACATTCCCTGTCATACTCAGAACTCACGATAACTCTGATAGGGAGAGAGCGTTATTTCCATTTTACAGATGAGCTCTGGAAGCACCGAGGGGCTAAATAAGTTCCCCAAGCATGCACCACTACCAAATGTGAGAGTCAGATGTGGAATCCAGGGCGACAAAACCCAAGAGGAATGAGGGGCATCTAAGGCGCATTCAGAAATTGTGAGGCCAGTGCCCACAATCTATCACTGGCACCAGGGTCACAGCACCCTTGGGCTTGGAGCCCAGTTGTTCCTCCCCTGAGTAGATCCTTGCGTTCAAGCCCTGCCATAGATTGAGTTGAGTGACTCCATCTATGTTGCAGCATATATTTTTTTGAGATTGGACCTTGAGTTATGATCTGGGCCCATAAATTAATGCAGACTCTCTTTGGAGTCACTACAAATTAAAAACATCTCATCAACAAAACCTCCTAATATTTAAAGTTTACATTTTTACAAAGAGCTTTCTCAGTCATCCACTCCTCTGATTGTCACATTCTGATGTGAGCAGGAAAGGGATATTTTACAGGTGAGGAAATTGAGGGTCAGAGTTCCCATAGTTGCAGAACTGTACCTAAACCCGAGCCTTCAGACTCTCAATCCAGTGCTCTTTCCTGGGTCACCTTGCTGGATGGCCATGTTCTTGGAGGTGATTCATCCAACTGTTGAGCTGATTTGCAAACTCCACTTACAGTTATGGCATTTCCCCCCAATCTCTGCTTCCTCTCACTTCTACCAATGTCCTAGCAAAGGTTTAGCCTGAACAGGCTCGGGGAAAACCTGGTTTGGGGAGGATTGGGGTCAAAAGATTCTATTTTTATTTAAGTGTTTCTGTGCCCTAAATTCTCTTTCTTCGTTAAATTACCAGTTTAATTCTCTTCTGCACAGTCATCCGGAGATGGCAAAATGGTCCTAGTTGGCTTCAAACACTCAGCAACACCAGGACATAGAGAAGCTCCGTGTCTGGATTCCTGATCTCCTGTAGGGCTGCCCTCTAGTTAAGCTCCCACGGAAGCAGGCGCTGGCTTCAGCTCTGTCTCAGCACTTAAGGTTGAAGAAAGGAGGTGAACTGCTAGCGCCGTGAACCGTGGCTCTGAGCCCGAGGTCAAAGCACACGCCTTTTTCCCTTTTGATTTCCAGGACACATGGGAACGGCTAAGGTTACCAAGCATACCTCTCTTGGTGGCGGAGAAATACCTTTTTTTGGTTTGGTTTTGTGGTGCCAAATCCTCCCCTTTGAAAAATGCAGAAGCCCATTAAAGATTAAGACTACAAACACGCTTAAAACACATCTCGACGGCATTCACGAGGGTCGCAGGTGTACGCGGGTCAAAGTGATATCTTGTTCTCCTAAATATTTCAACAGATAAACAAACTTTTGATTGTGTTATCTGTTCAAAAAAATGACTTTGAACTTTCCGCCAGTGCCGCCCACTTGGGCTTTCTCAAACCGCAGAGGGGCAGCCGCCCCAGATAAGGGAACTGAGTGGTCCCAGCGGCTCGAGGCCTTTCATCTCCCCTCCACTGTGTACACGGGCCGTTTGCTTAGCTTGGCTCTGCTCTCCTGAGGACCTTTTTAAAATCCTCCCATTTATTAGGATCTCACACCCAATCTGTAAATAAGCCAGGAGAAAGTTTAGATTTCAGTTGCAGCCAGAGAGCGTTTCCATGTCAGGCCGGCTGGTTTCTCTCATCATGTCTTTCACTCTCTGGAATCTCCTTTTCCCTCTTCTACCCTCTTCTCCCCTCCTGCTTTTTCCCCTCTCCTTCCCTCTCCGGCCTCCTTTCCTTTCCTTCAGCCACTTGCAGATAACAAAATAAAAATAAAATAGATGGGCTGTATTTTTGGCATAGACACCTTAAGTTCATTTATCAAGAAATGGGAAAACCTAGTGGTTAAGAGCACAGACTCCCAGCCAGACCACCTGGGTTAGGATTCTGGTTGTGTAGGACCTAGCTGTGTGACCTAAGGCAATTCACATAACCTCTCTGGGCCTCAGTTTTCTCACCAGTAAAACAGGGATAAGAATAGCACCTACCTCATGGACGTTGTGAGGGTTAAATGAGTTCATGTAGGTAAAGCACACAGAACAGGGCTGGACATGCAGCTCATGCCAAGTCTTAGCCAGTACTGTTAGTGCAAGTCCATTAGTATGAACATGCAGGAAGCTCTCAGGGTTGTTTTCATGGACTTACCAGTGGCATCTGAAGGAACGGTACTCCACTCTGTGGCCTGGGGCAAACACCTCCATGACAAGGTTTGGGCCCTTCGCAGACCAGGTTTCCCATGTCTGTGCCTGGAACCCTCATTCCCTCCGGGAGGGAGGGTGATGCAGTGAACGCTGCAGCCCTGCACCCACGGGAGTACTGCCCGACCCTGCCTCTCCTTCCACACTCTCATTCCCAGGCATTCAAAGGATGGCAGGGCCGATCTGGTGGCAATATTTCAAACATGAGAGACACCGTGATCAGTCTGATTGCTGTGAGCCCTGTGGAGCAGGCTCACGGACTGAGACTCTGGGTTGTCAGAGACGTATCACTGGGTATGAACCAGCTGTCTCCTGGCCCTGCTGGGTGCCTGGCAAGAAATCACCCGAACCCACCCAGCTGTTCCTGGACCACTCAGGTGGGGCAGCAGGAAGCAAGGCTCTGAGGGCCCCCTGAACCCCCAACAGCCCCAACAGGGCAGTGTGAATGGATCCTGCTGTCTCGTCCACTTGGTGGGTTGAGGGGCTCTGTCCCCCTCACCCATCCATCGTGTCATTAGAAGAAAGCCCTGTGCTCCTTTCTGAGACAGCTGGAGCCAGTAGAGGTGGCCGACCCAAGCGGCCACCAGGCGTGTTCTCCAGACTCCTCGGAGCCCTTTCTGCCGTGCAAGAGCCGCCCTGGGGCAGAGGTGAACTGAATTTGAAAGAAACTGAGTGGGACCCTCACAGGTTGGGTACAAACAGGGACTTTCAATTTCATTTTTTCCTAAATGCTCAAGGGGAGCTGGCTTTTGGAAAGGGCCTATAGCAAGATGAGAATTCTTTTGGAAAGTGTGTAATTCACCAGCTCAGTTTGCCAGAAGCAAGCGGATTTCTTCACTGAGAGCCACATTGCTACACTAGACTCACCCGCAACATCCACATGCTCTAGAGGCCTCCAAATGGGCTTTCAGAGCCCGACCTGCAACATGAGATGAGTGGGGTTAGTGGAGAGTGTATGTCACTGAAAAAAAGAGAGCCACCTTCCGCACAGATTCTCTTGCTTTTGACTGAGGTTTGTAGCAGAGACTGCACATGGTCCATACAAAGTCCATTCTTTCTTTTGGCTCAGCCAGACTATCTTACCCAGTGTTGGGGATTGAATCATGCCCCCCACAGAAGGCATGTGCAGGTCCCAACCCCTGTCCTGTGGATGTAAACCCATATGTACATAGGACCTTTGAAGACATTATTACTTAAGGTATGTCCAAACGGAATGACTGTGGGGCTTAATCCAATATGGCTGGAGTCCAGAAAGAGAAGCTTTGGGGAGCAGCAAGAAGCTGGAAGTCAATGGAACCCAGAAGAGAAAGAAGACATGCTATACGCGTTGCCATGTGACAGAAAAGTCAAAGGAGGCGGGGCAAGATGGTGGACTGGTGAGCTGTATGTTTTAGTTACTCCTCCAGGAAAGTAGGTAGAAAGCCAGGAACTGCATGGATTGGACACCACAGAGCAATCTGACTTTGGGCATACTTCATGCAGCACTCATGAAAACATGGAACTGCTGAGATCAGCAAAATCTGTGGGTTTTTGCAGCCAGGGGACCCGCACCCCTCCCTGCCAGGCTCAGTCCCGTGGGAGGAGGGGCTGTCAGCTCCAGGAAGGAGAAGGGAGAACTGCAGTGGCAGCCCTTATTGGAAACTCATTCTACTGATCCAAACTCCAACCATAGATAGACTGAGACCAGACACCAGAGAATCTGAGAGCAGCCAGCCCAGCAGAGAGGAGACAGGCATAGAAAAAAAACAACACGAAAAACTCCAAAATAAAAGCGGAGGATTTTTGGAGTTCTGGTGAACATAGAAAGGGGAAGGGCAGAGCTCAGGCCCTGAGGCGCATATGCAAATCCCGAAGAAAAGCTGAACTCTCTGCCCTGTGGACCTTTCCTTAATGGCCCTGGTTGCTTTGTCTCTTAGCATTTCAATAACCCATTAGATCTCTAAGGAGGGCCCTTTTTTTTTTTTTTAATACTTTTTTCTTTTTCTAAAACAATTACTCTAAGAAGCCCAATACAGAAAGCTTCAAAGACTTGCAATTTGGGCAGGTCAAGTCAAGAGCAGAACTAAGAGAGCTCTGAGACAAAAGGCAATAATCCAGTGGCTGAGAAAATTCACTAAACACCACAACTTCCCAAGAAAAGGGGGGTGTCCGCTCACAGCCATCATCCTGGTGGACAGGAAACACTCCTGCCCATCGCCAGCCCAGTAGCCCAGAGCTGCCCCAGACAACCCAGTGTGACGGAAGTGCTTCAAATAACAGGCACACACCACAAAACTGGGCGTGGACATTAGCCTTCCCTGCAACCTCAGCTGATTGTCCCAGAGTTGGGAAGGTGGAGCAGTGTGAATTAACAAAGCCCCATTCAGCCATCATTTCAGCAGACTGGGAGCCTCCCTACACAGCCCACCAGCTCAGAACTGCCCTGGGGGGACAGCACTCACCTGTGACATAGCACAGTCATCCCTCAACAGAGGACCCGGGGTGCACAGCCTGGAAGAGGGGCCCACTTGCAAGTCTCAGGAGCCATATGCCAATACCAAGGACTTGTGGGTCAGTGGCAGAGACAAACTGTGGCAGGACTGAACTGAAGGATTAGACTATTGCAGCAGCTTTAAAACTCTAGGATCACCAGGGAGATTTGATTGTTAGGGCCACCCCCCCTCCCTGACTGCCCAGAAACACGCCCCATATACAGAGCAGGCAACACCAACTACACACGCAAGCTTGGTACACTAATTGGACCCAACAAGACTCACTCCCCCACTCACCAAAAAGGCTAAGCAGGGGAGAACTGGCTTGTGGAGAACACGTGGCTCGTGGATGCCACCTGCTGGTTAGTTAGAGAAAGTGTACTCCACGAAGCTGTAGATCTGACAAATTAGAGATAAGGACTTCAATTGGTCTACAAATCCTAAAAGAACCCTATCAAGTTCAGCAAATGCCACGAGGTCAAAAACAACAGAAAATTATAAAGCATATGAAAAAACCAGACGATATGGATAACCCAAGCCCAAGCACCCAAATCAAAAGACCAGAAGAGACACAGCACCTAGAGCAGCTACTCAAAGAACTAAAGATGAACAATGAGACCATAGTACGGGATACAAAGGAAATCAAGAAGACCCTAGAAGAGCATAAAGAAGACATTGCAAGACTAAATAAAAAAATGGATGATCTTATGGAAATTAAAGAAACTGTTGACCAAATTAAAAAGATTCTGGACACTCGTAGTACAAGACTAGAGGAAGTTGAACAACGAATCAGTGACCTGGAAGATGACAGAATGGAAAATGAAAGCATAAAAGAAAGAATGGGGAAAAAAATTGAAAAAATCGAAATGGACCTCAGGGATATGATAGATGATATGAAACGTCCAAATATAAGACTCATTGGTGTCCCAGAAGGGGAAGAAAAGCGTAAAGGTCTAGGAAGAGTATTCAAAGAAATTGTTGGGGAAAACTTCCCAAATCTTCTAAACAACATAAATACACAAATCATAAATGCTCAGCAAACTCCAAATAGAATAAATCCAAATAAACCCACTCCGAGACATATACTGATCACACTGTCAAACACAGAAGAGAAGGAGCAAGTTCTGAAAGCAGCAAGAGAAAAGCAATTCACCACATACAAAGGAAACAGCATAAGACTAAGTAGTGACTACTCAGCAGCCACCATGGAGGCGAGAAGGCAGTGGCACGATATATTTAAAATTCTGAGTGAGAAAAACTTCCAGCCAAGAATACTTTATCCAGCAAAGCTCTCCTTCAAATTTGAGGGAGAGCTTAAATTTTTCACAGACAAACAAATGCTGAGAGAATTTGCTAACAAGACACCTGCCCTACTGGAGATACTCAAGGGAGCCCTACAGACAGAGAAACAAAGAAAGGACAGAGAGACTTGGAGAAAGGTTCAGTACTAAAGAGATTCAGTATGGGTACAATAAAGGATATTAATAGAGAGAGGGGAAAAATATAACAAACACAAACCAAAGGATAAGATGGCTGATTCACGAAATGCCTTCATGGTTATAACGTTGAATGTAAATGGATTAAACTCCCCAATTAAAAGATACAGATTCGCAGAATGGATCAAAAAAAATAAACCATCAATATGTTGCATACAAGAGACTCATCTTAGACACAGGGACACAAAGAAATTGAAAGTGAAAGGATGGAAAAAAATATTCCATGCAAGCTACAGCCAAAAGAAAGCAGGTGTAGCAATATTAATCTCAGATAAAATAGACTTCAAATGCAGGGATGTTTTGAGAGACAAAGAAGGCCACTACATACTAATAAAAGGGGCAATTCAGCAAGAAGAAATAACAATCGTAAATGTCTATGCACCCAATCAAGGTGCCACAAAATACATGAGAGAAACACTGGCAAAACTAAAGGAAGCAATTGATGTTTCCACAATAATTGTGGGAGACTTCAACACATCACTCTCTCCTATAGATAGATCAACCAGACAGAAGACCAATAAGGAAATTGAAAACCTAAACAATCTGATAAATGAATTAGATTTAACAGACATATACAGGACATTACATCCCAAATCACCAGGATACACATACTTTTCTAGTGCTCACGGAACTTTCTCCAGAATAGATCATATGCTGGGACATAAAACAAGCCTCAATAAATTTAAAAAGATTGAAATTATTCAAAGCACATTCTCTGACCACAATGGAATACAATTAGAAGTCAATAACCATCAGAGACTAGAAAATTCACAAATACCTGGAGGTTAAACAACACACTGCTAAACAATCAGTGGGTTAAAGAAGAAATAGCAAGAGAAATTGCTAAATATATAGAGACGAATGAAAATGAGAACACAACATACCAAAACCTATGGGATGCAGCAAAAGCAGTGCTAAGGGGGAAATTTATTGCACTAAACGCATATATTAAAAAGGAAGAAAGAGCCAAAATCAAAGAACTAATGGATCAACTGAAGAAGCTAGAAAATGAACAGCAAACCAATCCTAAACCAAGTAGAAGAAAAGAAATCACAAGGATTAAAGCAGAAATAAATGACATAGAGAACAAAAAAACAATAGAGAGGATAAATATCACCAAAAGTTGGTTCTTTGAGAAGATCAACAAGATTGACAAGCCCCTAGCTAGACTGACAAAATCAAAAAGAGAGAAGACCCATATAAACAAAATAATGAATGAAAAAGGTGACATAACTGCAGATCCTGAAGAAATTAAAAAAATTATAAGAGGATATTATGAACAACTGTATGGCAACAAACTGGATAATGTAGAAGAAATGGACAATTTCCTGGAAACATATGAACAACCTAGACTGACCAGAGAAGAAATAGAAGACCTCAGCCAACCCATCACAAGCAAAGAGATCCAATCAGTCATCAAAAATCTTCCCACAAATAAATGCCCAGGGCCAGATGGCTTCACAGGGGAATTCTACCAAACTTTCCAGAAAGAACTGACACCAATCTTACTCAAACTCTTTCAAAACATTGAAGAAAATGGAACACTACCTAACTCATTTTATGAAGCTAACATCAATCTAATACCAAAACCAGGCAAAGATGCTACAAAAAAGGAAAACTACCGGCCAATCTCCCTAATGAATATAGATGCAAAAATCCTCAACAAAATAAAAAATCATACACCATGACCAAGTGGGGTTCATTCCAGGCATGCAAGGATGGTTCAACATAAGAAAATCAATCAATGTATTACAACACATTAACAAGTCAAAAGGGAAAAATCAATGGATCATCTCAATAGATGCTGAAAAAGCATTTGACAAAATCCAACATCCGTTTTTGATAAAAACACTTCAAAAGGTAGGAATTGAAGGAAACTTCCTCAACATGATAAAGAGCATATATGAGAAACCCACAGCCAGCATAGTACTCAATGGTGAGAGACTGAAAGCCTTCCCTCTAAGATCAGGAACAAGACAAGGATGCCCGCTGTCACCACTGTTATTCAACATTGTGCTGGAAGTGCTAGCCAGGGCAATCCGGCACGACAAAGAAATAAAAGGCATCCAAATTGGAAAAGGAGTAAAACTGTCATTATTTGCAGATGATATGATCTTATATCTAGAAAACCCTGAGAAATCGACGATACAGCTACTAGAGCTAATAAACAAATTTAGCAAAGTAGCGGGATACAAGATTAATGCACATAAGTCAGTAATGTTTCTATATGCTAGAAATGAACAAACTGAAGAGACACTCAAGAAAAAGATACCATTTTCACTAGCAACTAAAAAAATCAAGTACCTAGGAATAAACTTAACCAAAGATGTAAAAGACCTATACAAAGAAAACTACATAACTCTACTAAAAGAAATAGAAGGGGACCTTAAAAGATGGAAAAATATTCCATGTTCATGGATAGGAAGGCTAAATGTCATTAAGATGTCAATTCTACCCAAACTCATCTACAGATTCAATGCAATTCCAATCAAAATTCCAACAACCTACTTTGCAGACTTGGAAAAGCTAGTTATCAAATTTATTTGGAAAGGGAAGATGCCTCGAATTGCTAAAGACACTCTAAAAAAGAAAAACGAAGTGGGAGGACTTACACTCCCTGACTTTGAAGCTTATTATAAAGCCACAGTTGCCAAAACAGCATGGTACTGGCACAAAGAAAGACATATAGATCAATGGAATCGAATTGAGAATTCGGAGATAGACCCTCAGATCTATGGCCGACTGATCTTTGATAAGGCCCCCAAAGTCACTGAACTGAGTCATAATGGTCTTTTCAACAAATGGGGCTGGGAGAGTTGGATATCCATATCCAAAAGAATGAAAGAGGACCCCTACCTCACCCCCTACACAAAAATTAACTCAAAATGGACCAAAGATCTCAATATAAAAGAAAGTACCATAAAACTCCTAGAAGATAATGTAGGAAAACATCTTCAAGACCTTGTATTAGGCGGCCACTTCCTAGACTTTACACCCAAAGCACAAGCAACAAAAGAGAAAATAGATAAATGGGAACTCCTCAAGCTTAGAAGTTTCTGCACCTCAAAGGAATTTCTCAAAAAGGTAAAGAGGCAGCCAACTCAATGGGAAAAAAATTTTGGAAACCATGTATCTGACAAAAGACTGATATCTTGCATATATAAAGAAATCCTACAACTCAATGACAATAGTACAGACAGCCCAATTATAAAATGGGCAAAAGATATGAAAAGACAGTTCTCTGAAGAGAAAATAGAAATGGCCAAGAAACACATGAAAAAATGTTCAGCTTCACTAGCTATTAGAGAGATGCAAATTAAGACCACAATGAGATACCATCTAACACCGGTTAGAATGGCTGCCATTAAACAAACAGGAAACTACAAATGCTGGAGGGGATGTGGAGAAATTGGAACTCTTATTCATTGTTGGTGGGACTGTATAATGGTTCAGCCACTCTGGAAGTCAGTCTGGCAGTTCCTTAGAAAACTAGATATAGAGTTACCATTCGATCCAGCGATTGCACTTCTCGGTATATACCCGGAAGATCCGAAAGCAGTGACACGAACAGATATCTGCACGCCAATGTTCATAGAAGCATTATTCACAATTGCCAAGAGATGGAAACAACCCAAATGTCCTTCAACAGATGAGTGGATAAATAAAATGTGGTATATACACACGATGGAATACTACGCGGCAGTAAGAAGGAACGATCTGGTGAAACATATGACAACATGGATGAACCTTGAAGACATAATGCTGAGCGAAATAAGCCAGGCACAAAAAGAGAAATATTATATGCTACCACTAATGTGAACTTTGAAAAATGTAAAACAAATGGTTTATAATGTAGAATGTAGGGGAACTAGCAATAGAGAGCAATTAAGGAAGGGGGAACAATAATCCAAGAAGAACAGATAAGCTATTTAACGTTCTGGGGATGCCCAGGAATAACTATGGTCTGTTAATTTCTGATGGATATAGTAGGAACAAGTTCACAGAAATGTTGCTATATTATGTAACTTTCTTGGGGTAAAGTAGGAACATGTTGAAAGTTAAGCAGTTATCTTAGGTTAGTTGTCTTTTTCTTACTCCCTTGTTATGGTCTCTTTGAAATGTTCTTTTATTGTATGTTTGTTTTCTTTTTAACTTTTTTTTCATACAGTTGATTTAAAAAAGAAGGGAAAGTTAAAAAATAAATAAATAAAAAAAAAAAAAAAAAAAAAAAAAGTCAAGGACCAAGGATCACCGGCAGCCAGCCCCAGAATGCCACAGTCTTGGGGAGAAAGCATCACCTTGTTGACACCTTGATTTGGACTTCTAGCCTCAAGACTGTGAACTAATAAATTCCTACTCTTAAGCCAGCCTGTTGTATGGTTTTGTTTTAGCAGCCAGGAAACTACAATACCCAGCCTCCTTTGCAGTTGATCATGGCCACATGATTAAGTTTTTACCAATAAAATGTGAGCCAAGTGATGCATGTCACTTGCAGGTCTGGGCTTTAAGATTTTGGATCTGCCTCCTATATGCCTCTTGCTCCTTCCTACTGGCTGGGAGCCAGATGGGCCAAGCTCAGCAGACAGTGACAATGCCCCAGAGTGGGGCCAGCACATTACAGCCTCAAATCCTGCCAGAGCACACCAAATTCAGCCATGCCCATTGGTTTACGAACTCTCTATGACTGCTTTTGCACTACAGTAGCAGAGTTGATTTCTTGCAACAGAGACCCTACAAAACTGCAAGGCCGAACATATCTATTATCTGCCCTTTACAAAGAAAGTTTGCCAACCCTTGCCATACATGATGGCAAAGCAAGTTGAAAGGAACCTGGGACCCCTAATGACCACATGGAGCAGAGCTGAACTGAACACCAAGGAATACTGTGAGATATTTTTAAAAACATCCTTTTCTGTGCACTAAAACGTTGCATTTTGAAGCTCTTTGTTACAACAGCATTGCTACAGTACAAGTTCCAGTAATCTTCTCTAGGAATTGTCTCCTAGAGAAAGTGCTGGCTACCGCCTTCTCCTCTGTCTTAGTTTCCCAGCTGCTACGACAAATACCATACAAGGGGTTGGCTGAGACAATAGGGATTTGTTGTCTCGCGGTTTTGGAGCCTGGTAAGACTTGCTTCCTCCCAGGGTCAGCAGTGTTCTCGCCGGCTGGCAGTCCTTGCATTCTTTGACTTTCCTGTCCCATGGCAATGCGCCCTCTTCTTTCTTCCAGCTTCTGTTGACTTCCAGCCTTTCCTCCCCGACATGGCTTTCTCTTCATAAAACCTTCAGTAACAGGATTAAGGGCCAACCTCCTTCAGTTGGGCCACACCTTAACAAAAAATAACACCTTCAAAAGGGCTTATTTATAATGGGTTCATACCCACAGGAAGGGATCAAGATAAGAAACATTTTTTTCCTGGGGTACATAATTCAGCCTACCACCCCTTCTCTGAGGCCCCATGGTCCATTTGCCACTGTTTCTGGAAACCATATTTGGACAGCCTAGGGAGGAGCCTGGCACATAGTAGGCTCTCCATAAAAATGTGTTGAATGAATGAGCAGAACAGGAAAGTAAAAGAAGAAAGCCAAGAGAGAGGAGAAAGGGAAGACTGAGTGCTCTTTCAAATGTAGATTAGCAGAGAGAGCCCAATCTTGGGTGCAGTGAGACCCAGTTCTGAGGCATACTTGCTGTGTGGTCTTCAGCAGGTTACTTAACCTCTCTGAGTGTTAGTTTCTTCACCTGTGAGAAGGGGGTGAAAATACTCACCATTCAGTGTTGCTGTCAGGTTTAGAGATAACAAAAGTAGAAGACATAATGTAGCCTCTCGATAAATGACTGTGGTTGTCTGCCATAATTATTGTCGCTGATGTGGTTGATTTCCTGCCATCAGACTCGACGGGGAGGGAAAGAAGCAGCCATCCCTGAGAACTTCTGCATTCAAGGCCCACTAAAAAAAATGCCACTTGTAAGAGTTTATCTTCCTCAGGTCACCAGACTGTCCCTCACATTAGCTGGTACCTTCAGGCCTCAAATTCTATGCAGGACAATGCAGCTGGATTATGGGGTGGCCGTATTAATTTGGCGGGGGTGTCAATTTAAGAATGTAACTGGCTTTGAGTACCGTGAGTGCTGTCCGAAATGCTATGATTCTTAGAACGGTTGGGATTCTGCTCTGCCTCACCAAGTGGAGAAAGTTACTAGAGGATGTAATGGCCAGTTCAAAGCAAGGAGACTAAAAGAGGCATGTGTGAGTGCTGAGAAGAGGGCATCAGGGAGCAGGCAGAGGGGGACAGGCAGAAGGGGAGGATTTGCTAAACTAGATGCACTTGGTGCAGTGAAATAATCCCCCTGTGCCAATTTGAGACTGTTGTGTACCCCAGGAAAGACTATGTTTCTTCTGATCCACTCTGGTGGGTGCAGACTTATTGTGGGTGGGATCTTCTGATTGGGTTGTTTCCATAGAGATGTGACCCACCCAATTGCAGATGGAATCTTTTGATTAGATTATTTCCATGGAGGTGTGGCCCCACCCATTCAAGGTGGGTCTTAATTAGTTCACTGGAGTCCTTAAGAGAGCTCAGAGCTGACACAGACCCAGACGCCAGAGATGCAAACAGAAAGATGTTTGGAGATGCTAAGCTAAGAGATGAAGCCCAGACTTTGCCCCAGAGAAGCTAAGTGAGAACCCAGAGACATATAAAGAGAAAGCCACTGGACTCAGAAGCTGAAAGCAACACAACCTGGGAGCAAAGGACGACCAGACGCCAGCCATGTGCCTTCCCAGCTAACAGAGGTGTTCTGGATGCCATCAGCCTTTCTTCAGCAAAGGTATCCTCTTGTTGATGCCTTAGTTTGGACGCTTTTATGGCCTTAGGACTGTAAATTTGTAACCTAATAAACCCCCTTTATAAAAGCCAATCCATTTCTGGTATTTTGTGTAACGGCAGCTTCAGCAAACCGGAACACCAGCCAATGTTTGCCCCTTCTTGAATACTCATTAGGTGCCGAGCACTGTGGCGGGTACTCTGTACTTTCAGCTGCTTTATAAAGGTAAGTACCATAGTACAAGGTGAAGTATCCATCTTGTACAGATGAGGAAACTGAGACCCCAAAAAGTCAAGTAACTTGATTTGGAGGGCACAGCTAGTATATGGTGGAGCCAAGAATCAAACCCTGGTCAGTCCAGCCCAAAGCCTTGTCTAAACGCTGAGTCTGCTGAGGACCTACACTTCTCAATGCACAAAAACCACAAATAGCAGGTGGTGGTGGATATACTCACATTAAAATTTTTCATCAGTGGTTACATTTAAAAATTGGGAAATTTCATATTGAATTCTAAAGTTGGGGCCTTATCGTGGCAAATCAGAAGATCTGGCAACATAGCTTATGAGTTTCCCTTCAGCAGTAATTGCCTGGAGCCAGGTAGAAGCTGCCCCCATTAGGAAAGGCAAGCAAGCTCTAATTGGCCACAGGCCCCACCACTCTCTATTGTCTATTCTCTGCCAGCTTCATTCATTTCCATCCTGGTCCCTGTGGATCCCAGCCCTGGCCTCTTCGAGGACCCCATCTGCAGGGGACCCCTGAAAAAAGCAATAGAAGTGTCACCATGCTCTTTAGAGCCCTCTGAGACCAGAAGTGGTGGTGGTTGGGGGACAGGGAGGGTCAGGACAGTGGGGGAAGTGATATAAGCTGTTTCAACAGGCAGAACCCTTGAGGGGGCTCCCTCTTCCCCTGCCTTCCAGGGCTCAAGAATCTCTGACAGCAGCTTTTTATCCCACTTCCTTCTACCAGGAGCCCTCAGTGGCTCCTATGGAAACCATTTTATTTATTTCACTGGATCTCCGAAGAGTCTAGACTCATTACAGACCTGGGTAAATGCTTTCCTCCCCACAGCTCTATGGGGAGATCAGCCAACTTGATCAATAGAACCAAACTTTAATTTTTCTTATATAGGTCTGGCTATATGGTGGGGGGAGATGGGGAGAAGAAAGGGTGGGGGGAAAAATCTTAAAATAGTCTAGTTATGATTTCCCTTTGCCTTGAGGAGTAAACGTTGCTTCAATTTTGGCTTGAGTTAAACTTGATGTATAGATCACTCTAAATGGGTCAGGCAGTCAAGAAAGCCAACAGTTGGCCACGTTTGTGCTAACTCTAGTCTTTTTGTTTTGGCCAGAGGAAAAAAAAATTCTAATTTCTATCAGTCTAAATTGAGTTGGGGAGCATTATCAGCTGGAAGGACCCTTCTGATTTGACAGGCCCCACTGTATGATGATTAATTACTTCTCAGCTTCATTGGACTTTTCTAATTTCCTTTCGCCACTGGCTGGAGGCACCGCGCGATAAGTACTGCTCTTATTATTTTGTGCAAAGGAAAATGTCTATTACGCTCTGTCGTACAAGCGAACAGAATAAAAAGACAGCTGATCAAGAAGCTTGCAAGCTCCTCTATCTTTATTTGGTCTCCCCTGGCCTCCCTTCCTTGCTTGCTCTAAGACAGAGGTGGCCACACACAGTTTCCTGTCAAAATAAGAAGATAAAATCATAAGCTCTAGCAGAGTACTTGACATTTTGAAATTTGTATAATGATTTCATGGGATTTAATCCTCCAGTTCACCACAAATCCTCCTCCAAATGCAAATGCAACTAAAATATTATACTGAAAACTGCAGGGCCATTCTTCATCAGCCGGTTTATTTGGTCATAAATTAAATTTGAGACGTTACCCTGTTATGTATAATACCGAAATGAGAACAATAAGAATGATAATTATTAGTATAATAACAATAACTATTATTAAAGAACTATAATTGAATTTAGAAACAGAACATTCTTTTCTAGCTGAACCCAACACCTAAATAGCTGTGTGTAGGTTTATAAGAGTTTCTCGTATAAACAGACAGCAGCGTACACGGCCGTCGGGCTGGCTGGCTGCTTAAGACGATTGCAGATTTTGCAGTAATGGGCAATTGAGACTCTACAGAAGCTCTGTTTGTTTTCCTGGAGAGCAGAGATATGAAAACGTATAAAGGATCCCACTTCTGCTGCCCCTTCTGCCTGCTAATCCTCCGGCGGGGGCTGATATTGAGCATTGGTTCAGCTACTCCCGGGGATGTGTTTACCGAGGCTTATACGAGAAAAGCCCCGTCGAGCACGTCATGGCTGCATTTCTCTCTGTCTCTTGCTGCTGAAGAGGCTGTTGATTTTGCAGGGAGTCTTACTTCAAGGCAAGAGTAGGGGAGAGAAAGACAATTGGGCTGAGAGCTGAGAGAGCCATGCGAAGGGGGTTGACTCTAATCTCTGAAATTAACTGTGACTTTCAGCAAGTCCATTCCCATCTCTTGGCCTCAGTTTCCCCATCTACACAATGCAGTCTAGATCAGAGTCTGATCTTAGCCGAGATCAGAGATTGAAAACCAGTGGCTCATTGGGCTGAATCTGGTCCATAGACATTTTTCATTTCATCTGCCTGTTACTTTCTACAATATGGAGCCACTGCATAAGGTTCCCATCAAAATCCAGATTTCTAGTTTCTTTGGAAAGGTAACCTCTAACAGAGGTGCCTGGAGCTGAGAGGAAGATGCATTGCTCAGATCAATGGTGTGTTATTCATGTTACCACAGTCTCTACCACACCCTATCACATGCCAACACCTAGACCAACTATAAAGGGTCCTTTAGCCTCATGTTTGTATTGTTGATTAGTGTTTTTCTTAGACCAGGAGAAATATCCCTCTCTAACTATGATGCTAACCAAAGTGGGAAAACAAAACCTAGACACAGAAGGGACCTCATTTTACAAAAATAGGAGAGGGTACATTTCTGTGTTGAATTAAAAAGTATTTCTCTGTATTTTATATACGAGCATAAATGTGTCTGTGTTGAAAGAATTGAACTTCATTTACCTAATGCCCCTGCTGGCCCCTGAGTTTGTCCCCTGGGCTCTGAATCTCTATTAAACTTCACTCTGGCTCCTGTGTGAGCCTGTAGTGAGCCATGGAGAGAGGCTCTGCCAGTGACGCAGGGAGCCAGTGTGAGAAGCAGATTGCCCATCACCAAGTCCACCTCCAGAGGTGGGGCTTTGGCATGAACCCCTCTGCCTTTCTCTGACAGGTGGGCCAGTCCCCTTGGACAGGGAGGGTCCGCACTGCTCACTGCCCCTCCTGGAAGATATCCATCATCCATCAGTACTTGACCCTCCTGCCCACAGTAGTTCAGGAAGAAGGGCCTTGGTATGGCATAGATGAGAAGGGCTCAGGCAAATTGCTGCTTTCATCTGACAATCAGGATGCTTCTTCTCTGATAGATGCATCACCTTCCCTGGATCCACACCCTTTGCCCACCCCTTGACTCTGGGCTTAGGCACGTAACTTGCTTTGGTCAATAAAGCATGAGGCAAGCAGGGGCTAGAACACTGCCTGTGCTCCTCCACGTCCTCTCTCACACCTCTGCCTTCTCCTTAAGAGCACACCAGGCCAGCCTCTTGGACGATGCAACTCATGGGGTAGAGCCAAGTAGCCCCAGTTGTCCAAGCCAAGACCAACATAGACCACCACAGCCAACTGACCCCCAAATGTGAGTGAGCCCAGCCAAGATCAGCAGAGCCCCTAGCCAGCCCACAGCTGACCAAAGACTCATGAGCAAGCCCAGCCAGGACCAGAACTGTCCAGGCAACCTGCAGACTCAAGAGCTAACTATTGCTTGTTGATTAAATCACTGCATTTTGAAGTGGTTTCCAATACAGGTTTATTGCGGCAACGGCCAACTGATAAACCCTCCCTCCCATGCCCATTTCCTCCACAACAAGCACAATTCCTCTCCCACATCAACAGCCCCGCCTCTTGTCCCAGGCTTTCTCCTAGAAGAAAGAAGTGGTTTAGAGCCCAAAGTGTTTGGTGACTTTCAGACAGGGATCTGAGTTTTAACTCTGCCAATTCCCAACTCTGTGATCTTGGGCAAGCACACATTTCTGACTGCTTCAGTTTCCTCATCTGTATAATGGTGATAATAATAATACAAACAGTGCCAGCTTCCTAGAGTTGGTGTGAAGGCTAAGTGAGAGAGAATTTAGTATAGTGTCTGCCTCATTGTAAATGTTCAGTAAATATCAACTAGTATCACTCTCATCCCTTCCCCTTTCCTCTTTCTATTAATTCCCTTCTTCCATGAAGCTCTTTCCCTGTGCACAATGCTCTAGGATGCCAGAAAACATACTTGCAGAATTTCCCTCTGGCAAGAGCCAAAGATAATACTTAGTTATCCTGAATCAAGGCCCCCACCCCCCCTTCTACCTTCCTCATTTCCAGTATGTCACTGGGTATCTCCATAAGCACACCCAGACATGGTAGACATTACTTTGCTCTTAGAAAACATAATGATACATTCTAGAAGACAATGTTTGTCCCCCAGAGAAGCTGACAGGGCAGGAAGATGAGATTCCTCATACAGTGTGACTACCAGTGTTTGCCCAAGTGTGTACTAAGAGGACGTTCCTAGATAGACCCCCAAATAAATAGACAGATAGATGATAGATGATGAAAATGATAGATAAGTAGATGATATATAGATATATAGATAGATTAGCTAGCTAGATAGATAACAATCTAAAATAAATTTGGTAAATTCAGAGCCAAACAGGCCCCTTTGTTGTAGGACTTTGCAGAAACTTTGTAGGAGAAAGTGTGTTATTTCTCCCCAGTAAGCAGGTAGAGAATACTGTGTTTTCCAAAGCAATTTGACATCAACGCCCCCATTTTTGGAACCGCATGTTATGAGACTATGGAATATCCTTTTAGGAAGTGAGGATTTGGACCCTGAGTTGGTAGTATGGCTGGGGATGAAGCATCTCCAGCAGCAGGAACTTCTCGGCCCCATGGAGGGAGTGGTAGGGCGGAATCATGGCTCTCTCCCTTACTGTCCTCAGCCCCTTTGTTTGGGTCCGTCCTACTCCCGTTTGTTTTGCCACTAATCAGTCAGAAATTTGATAGCCTTGGTCATCCCTTTTTTTTTTTTCCCTACTCTTGGAGTGAATTGTTCAGTAAAATGTGAACAAGTCACCATTCCTCCCTCATAGCGTGAATTCACAAGAAGACAGAAGCAACTTCTTTGTCCTGGAATAAAGCCTGGGTGCTAGAAGCATTATTACTTCTCGTTCACCCCAACGAGCTGAGGTTTAAATGGAATTCTGTCCGGGTTACCAACGTGATTTTTTTTTTTAACAGGCACACAAGATGCCGTTACATTTCATCTTGGGACAATTGTTCCCTGAGCAAAGTGTGCTATTTTCCTGTAGGTAATCCCTTACCAGATTGTGGATTTTCCATGTTCAACATGAGCCACTACAACCAAAAAGCAACCAACTGTGTTATTGACAATGTTTTAATTACAATACATAAAAGATACAAGGCAGCAAAGACTAGGGAATGATCTGCCTCTAGAGGCATTTGTATGTTTAAGAAAACGTTCAGTGGTGAAGGTTCCAGCAGAAAGCATATATATTTTCTGCTAATGCTAAAAATTTTGGTAGCATATATGGGATTGCTTGAAAAGAAATAATGACATTAATAGAAGCGATTTTCCCTGGCAGCGTGATAAATGAAATTAGAAGCTCTTGGAATTGTGGTCTTGCAACAATGTTAGTGTGAAATATAATCGTTGAATTGCTTTGTTCTTTTTTCCAATAAAAGGTGAAAGCTATTGAGTGTTGTTATTAGACGAGCTAAGCTGGGCTTCTGTACAGCATAGTTTTGTGTGTCTGAACCAGCAGAAGCTTTTGAAGTCCCACGATTCCTTCTGCTTGCTAATTCTTCCATTTGTTTGATTTTTGGTACAAAGAAAATGAAAGAATATGATGAGATTATGGCATTTTAAGTCAATATTTATTAAAAAATCAATCTAGATGAAAATCTGCCCATCCCTCTAATTAGATGAGGCAACTTGAGGTTGATTTTTAATTGCAAAAGTAATTACACGGAGCAGATAGCCAGTGACATTTGATTATCTAGGTGATTGATTAAAAAGCCGAGCTCACCGAGCAGATTGTCAGCCAGGGAATCCAGACAAAAGAGCAAATTAAAAAAGTTGTCCTGTTAGTAATCACAAAATTCAAGGATGAAATTACAGAGCCAAACACCTCCATTGCCCTCTCGTCCTCATCACTCACTCCGCACGCATTCACTCCAATGCCTGATAAAGAAATGGATTAGTGTGAAATTAATTGAAGGGGGGGGGACGGGAACTGAATCTGTGGCTGAGAATAGAGCTTTTAACAAGTTGAAACAATTTTCCCCAGTTTTATAATACAACTTTTTTTTTTTGGCAAGAGAGTTGTTTTCATAAAGGATCTTTTCAGAATGTTTGATGATATTAATTTATCTATTAAGAGAGAGGGAGGGGAGATCCTCACTTTCTAGCAGAATAGGATATTAAGATGTCTTGCTTGTTATTCATTTCATTATAACATGAAAGCCTGGGGACCAGGCTGTACATTTGGCAAGAGAATCCTTGGATTTGTAAGCAGCCCTAGCTGACATATTGGGCAGGATAATGAAGCCCATCCCCCCATCCCGATCACTCAGAAGAACCCCAGTGGGGTCCGCTTGGGGATATTATGGATAAAGGTAGAAAGGGTGGGCACAAGAGCAGCCCCCAAGAGGACATTGGGTCTGGCTCACAGTGATAATTCCAGGTCACTCAGAGTCCCAGAAAAGCAAAAGGGAAACTGAGGCAGGGCCACCCAGTGCTGCCCTGGCAGTGTCAAGAGTTCGGTGCTGCCTTCCTGGGACTGTGCTCCTCGGTGCTGGTAGGGCGAGGATGTAATGAAGTAGTGGGGAGGTAATGTCTAAATCACCGTTAACATCTATTCCTCTGCTTTGTCAGCAGGTGCTGCCAGGCTGAGTCGGCCAGGTGGGATGCGCTCCTTATGACCCTCCAGGACAGATGATTTCAGCTATTTCCAGGCTGCAGAGCCCGTATGTGCCACCGAGAGATGTGTATTCCCATAGAAAAATGCTTGGATTTCTGTCCTCTGATATAGTTTCTGCAATCCTCTCATTGTATCCATTTATTTCTTCAATTCACATTTTTGGTAAGGCAGTTGGATATCATGATTAAGAGTTTAGGCTCTTGGAAAACGGTTTAGCATTATCAGGTGCAACTGGAGTGATGCACACCTTGTGCCCCAGCGTTCTTCTACCAGGTGCGTACCTAGAGGAACACGGCATTGTACATGAGGAGGTGCAGGCAGCAGCACCCATTGCATGCTTTTATAACTGCCCCAAATTAGAAACAAAACAAATAGCCACCACCCGAAGAACGGGAAAATAAATTGAGGCTTGTCCACTCAATGGAATCCTACACATGCAACAGTGTGGGTGTTATCAGCCACAATAGTAAACCAAAGCATCAAGATAGTAGATAGTATTTGCTAAATGATTCCATTCCTATAAGACTCAAAACCAAGGAAAGCAAAATTATATTTTAAGAATCTGTAAGAGGTACAGGGAGAGGACAATAATCAGGGAGAAAGCACAATGGACCTCCGGGTGCTTGCAATGTCCTCTTTATTGTCGTAGGCAATGGGTTTTTTTTTGTCGTTGTTGTGAAGTGTACATCTATGTTTTAAATTCGTTTCAGGACATAGGTAATATTTCGCGTGTGTGCTTGGCATTGAGGTCAGGCTGCCTCGGCTTGAATCGCTGGCTGCTCCAGGCTTCCCAGCTGTCTGACCTTGAGCAAGTTACTTAACCTCTCCTCATCTCTTTCTGGATAATAGTACCCACCTTGTAAGATTATTGAGAAATTTATGTGAGTTAATACACACACACACACACACACACACACACACACACACACACACACAATAGCTTTGAACTGGAACTGGAGCATGGTTAGGAGTCAGAAAATGTTAGCCACTGTTATCATCATAAACTGAGTGCCAGGTGTTCCGCTAAATTTGAGCTCTAAAGAGATGAATAAAATGTAGTCCTTGTCTTACAGAAACACACATGCACGCACGTATTTGTGAATATATGTATCAAAATGTTAAAATGGATCTGCAGGATGCACATCAAATTCCGGACAGTCACGGGAAGGGAAAGTGGACTGCAGATGTGGTACTTCAACTTCCTCTATAATGTTCTACAAATTTCTTTTATTACAAAATTGTATTCATTATAATTTATTTCTTTTGTTTAAAAAACACGTGTGGCACATATGCCAGAAAGTTAGCAAACATAAATTCTAGTTCATGGGAACATGGATATTTGTCATCTTTATCCATGTAATTTTCTTTTTTGAAAATTCTGAAAAAAAGTACTTAATTGCATGTGAAGTGTGCTCATAAGGACACAATTGACTGCTGTGGAAGCCAGAAAAAGAAGAACCTGAATTACCTGGGACAAGCAGAGAAGGTTCCCAGAGGAGGTGATACTTCAGTGGAATTTTGCAGATAAGTAGAGTTCATCAGGTAGACAAAGAAGACTTGGAAAAAATGGAGCACTCTGAGTAGAGAGCAGACACTTGGTGTTACTGGATGCCCCCTTGTGAGCCTCAGTTTCCCCATCTATAAAATGAGCCACTTTTCCAGCTCCCACATGGCAATCTCCAGAAAGCGTGAAGACTCAATATAGCAAAAGCAGTCAGAAACCTGGACTTTTGACCCAGCCTGCCCAAGTTCAAGTCCGGCTCTATTACTTATGAGCCGTGTGACCCTGAGTAAGATGATCAGCCTCCCCGAGCTTCTCCTGCCTTGTATGTAAAAACAGTGATAACAGTATTTACCTCATAGGACTGTCAAGAGAATGAGTTAATATGATCAAAATACATAGATCAGGACCTGGCCTTTACTGGGAGCTCAAAACAATGTCAGCCGCTATTAGGGTGGGAGAATTTGTTTATTTGTCTTCAGGTATCTGTGACAGCTTTCCATGTTACCTGCTCTTTTGAGACATGGAGGCCTTTGGGTCTTGCCCACCTCCAACAATTTCGCAGGAAATTGCGAAAATCCCCGCGGCAGATGCTCATCTCCGTCGATTGGTGCTTTCAGATTTGTCAGGTATCCCCCTCCGTGGCTGCCCTCCCTGCTTTAGGAGCTCTTTTTGCTGGGATTTCATTCATTCTGACTTGTCTAAGTTTTCCCTTCTTATCTTTACTGTCAACCAAATTCTCCAAAGGCCACAAGTAAAGCTCCCCCAAATCCACACTCATTAAATTGCCTCTCAAGGGGAAGGGGATAGTCCGTGAGACGGCGGGAAGGATACAACTGTTTCCTTTCCTTTAAGCAGGGCTTTCGGGAAAGCTTCTCTCTGTTAAGTGCTGTGAGGTAAGCGTTCCCTGCCAAGTGCTCTCTGCCTGCCCTTAGGTAGGAGGAAAACCTTTTAAGAGGAACACCTAGCAGGCTGAAGCCTCCAAAGGGTGCCCAGGAGGCAAGTGGAGGGGCCCCTTTTCCTGACCCCCACACGGCAGTGAGATGTCCGGGAGGCGGGCAGGAGCTCAGCCTGATTCTAAGCTGTCATCGTTGCAGGAAACAGAGCAAGACCTGGTCCCCTTCATGATGCAGAGAAGGCAGCACTAGGAGGACAGCCCAAGCACCCGACAGCCACCCCATTATGGTTTATACCACATCCATTAGTGCAGCTCACCACTCCCATCTCTAGCCATGCAAACTGATGACAAAAATATCCCCAATTTTCATGCCTCTCTAAAACCCATAGTATGCAACATGACTGCATGCACTCCCACCCGGAAGTGGGGCCTCTTTCCCCACTCCCTGAACCCGGACTGACTTTGGGACTAGCTTTCGCCCCTAGAATGTGGCAGAAGTAATGGTGTCAGCTCCAAGCCTAGGCCTCTGCAGCCACACGCAACAGAGTGAGGCCACTCTGGCTCCGGGGGCAGCCAGCTGACCCCCTGAAGGTGCGTGAGCACAGCCAAGAGCTGCCAAATCCCCCTGCAGGTGGCATGGCATCTGACCACAGATGGATGGGTGAGCCCAGTGCAGCCAACCAGTGGACAGTGAGCCAAATGGACATGTTTCAGTTTTAAGTCCCTGGGTTGGTACTTGTTTGTTATGTGGCACATTACAGTAGATAGCTGAGAAATGAGAGTCATCGATTTGGAGCTGCTCAGCATTCATTCCCCTTCCTGTTCTTAATAACGTCCCCCATTTATCGAGCCATTTACTCTGGCCGGACACTCTTCCAAGCCCTTCACATGTGTTAGCTCCTTAAATATTTTGTTCCCGTTTTTTCAGGTCAGAAACCTGAGGCAGGGAGAATATGTGACTTGACCAAGGTTGTGTAGGTGTCTGTGACAAGAACCAAGATCAGAACACAGGCATCTGGCCCTAGGACCCATGTTCTTTGGCGGTGACTTTATAATACTTTTCTGGTTTTCCTTACCGGGAGTTTGGGGATTGACCTCCCTCTTATTGTAGTTTTGGCAGGAGACTAATTCCCAAGTCCAGTGTGGCCTCTTCCTAGGGAAGCCTGAGGGCCCAATCTTCTCTCTGACCATCCCCAGGATGTGACCTGAGAGCCCCAAGTTATTTTCTCCCCCATTATGGCAAGAAGGCTTGGAAGGTGATCTCCTAACTGTAGTGCAGTGACCCCAGCAGCCAGGTCCAAACTGGGCTGCTCTTGGAAGTTTCTGGGTCCCAGCTTCCTGCTGGGTAGATCTCCAGAGCGTCCTTGGTTCTGGCTACTCCCAAGCCCCACCCCTCCAGCGCCCATCAATTTTGTGATCTCCCTAGCCTCCCAATAAACCGCTTTTGTTTTAACTGGCCGAATTGATTACTATCAAGAACAAACACTATGTTGACAATTGTATTTCATTTATTCAACAATTATTTATTGAGCACCTACCGTATGCCAACTGCTATTCTAGGTACTGCAGACACCACACTGAATAAAACACACAAATCCCAGGCTCTTATGGGGTTTCTCCTGGTAAATAGAGGATCCTTCCTGCTAAGTGTTTTTGTGTGGGGGAAATGCAAGTGCATCTCATCCTTCAAGGCCGCCATATAATCAAGGCCTTCAGAGTCAGTCAGGTCCGGATTTACATCCTGCAGAAATGCCTTTGAAGCTTCATGTTTGAACCTGAAAATGCATATGAATAGTGTACTGTCTTCCTTTTGTATCTGGTTTTCTTGTTATAAAGACATTCCTAGCTGTGTGACTTTATACAAGTGGATAGCTTCTCTGGGCTGCCCTTCACCTCTTGTCTGTTAGTATAGGGTATTGCAATTCCTAGAATTTACTACTAGCAGCTATTCCCTATATAGCTAAATAAGTTCCAGGCATTTTTCAAACAATTAACTCATGCAGTCCTCGTACCAGCTCCAAGGGATTTTAGATGCTATTGTTAGTCTCCTGCCGGTCATCTCTGCAGACCCGGGGTCTCCCACCCCACCGCTATCGACCTGATCCGCTCTGTAAAAACTAAGCTACAAACTAAATTTCCCAGTTTCTCTTGCCTCCCTCAAGGTAATGGCTCCTGCCAGATGGCCCTGATTCCTGGGATCTGGAAATGCCATCTCCCACTTTGTCCCTTAGCCCTAGGAGTGGTAGCAAATTTTCTTTTCTTCTTTTGCTAACCTCTGTATTTTCTCACTGCCCCTGTTTGCTATCTTAGCTCTTCAGCTCTTCCATGCCTTGTAACTAGTTCCCCATTTCCCAGACTGGGTCCTAACTTGTGCATCCCTAATTCATGGAGAAGGATACTGAGGCACAGAGGAGTGATTTGTCCAAATGCTCATGTCTGGTGGGATGGTAGGGCTGGGATTCAGACCCAGCAGTCTGGGTCCAGAGACCACATTTGTCACCAGATTTCTCAGTTAGGTGATGACTGAGCAAGCACGTGGCCCAGTTGTTAGCACACTGGGACCTCAAGGTGTGCTTATGGCATGAAAACAGCCTAGCCCAGGCTGGCTCCCTCTCTGCTTGCTGGCCCCTTCCCTGCAGCAGCCCCTCTCAGGGATCAGCCACATGCTAAGCAGTGATCAGAAGGCCCTGGGGCCCCCTCACAGATCTGAACTTACTGCTACTGCGTGTGCAGCCCTTCTTGTTTAAAAACATCCCCATCCAGTCAAACAGTGGAATACTATGCAGTCACACAAAAGGATGGTGCAGCTCTGTATGTACAACCCAAAGCAAGGTTCAGAACACACTGCCTAGTATAACACCATAGCAATAGTTTAAAAAGACAGATTATATAAATAGATATGAGGATTGGCATATTTTTTTTTTCAGGAAGCAAGCCCACCAAAGTATCAGCAGTGATCACCTGGAAAAGGTAGCCTGGACAGAGAAGGGCTAGAGAGTTTTAATCTGTAATTTTCTTTGCTTCTTGAGTTTTCTAACCTTATACATGTATTTATTTTACTAATTTATTGTAGTATTTCAAAAGGCATTATTCTGAGAATTGTTCATTTTGCCTTTCAGATCTAGATCTTTAAAAATTTACATATTCTTTTAAAATAAAGCAGCAGTCCTCAATTCTCTGGATAAGGATTTACCGAGTCCTTACTCTGAGCTCCACCAGGGCCAGAACTAGGGAGGGTTGGGAGCCACACCCTTGAGTACACGTGCCTTGGCACATTCCCATTGTGGGGACAAGGGGCAGGTCCTGACTCACCTATGCCCCCGATAAGCCAGGCGGGGCAGGGCTTTTACAATGTCGGGGCTTATGACCTAAAATCACTTTTTATTTCATATGTTGTTTCATTGTTTATGCTCCATCTGATGCCTAAAAAGATTAGAGGTGGTTTGTAATGATTTTAAACATCGTAATAATTCCCCCATTTTCTATGATGCTAGCACACCACTCCAAACCTTAAAACAACAATGATCATTTCATTATCATTTCAGGGCATTGAAGGGGCACAGCCAGGTGGCCCTCACTCAGGGTTTCTCACCGAGAGCTAAGGCCGGGATCACCTGGTGCTGAGCTGAGAAGACACCCACAGCTGCAACAGCTGGGGCTCCCACGCTCTCTCTCGCTAAGTGGACTCTCCAGCATGGTGGCCTCAGGGCAGCAGGATTCTCACGTGGGGGCCGTGGCTCCAAACAGAGGTGCCCAGTCAGAAGCTTTCATCATTTTTTTCCCTGGAATGTTTCTTTTTTAAAATGATCTTACAGTAAAATTGACTTTGTTTTAGTGCACAGTTCCATGATATTTAACACATGCCTAGATCAATGTAATCACCATCCCTTCAGAATACAGAACATTCCATCATCCCCAAATCCTCCTCCCGCTATCCCCTCACAGTCACATCCTCCCCCCGTTGGTAACCCCTGGCATCCACTGGTCACGGTAGTTCCATCTTTTTGAGAATGCTATATAAATGGAATCATACGCTGTGTGAACTTTTTAGACTGGCTTCTTTTGCTTCTTTCACTCAAGATAATGCCTTTGCAATTGGTCTGAGTCGTTTCACGTATCACAAGTTCACTCCTTTATATTTGTTGCATAGCGTTCCATTGTTGGATGGCCACAGCTTGTCTATCCATTCACCCACTGAAGGATGCTTGGATCATTTCCAGCTTCCAGCAATTATGACGAGAACTGCTATAAACATTTGCATACACATTTTTGTATGAACATAAATTTTCATTTCTCTGAGGTAAATACCCAGAAGTGGGATTGCTGGGTCGTGGAGTAAGTATATGTTTAACTTTATAAGAAACTGCCAAACTGTTTTCCAGAGTGTATGTAGCATTTTGCATTCTCACAGCAATGTATGAGTGATTCAGTTGTCCACATCCTTGTCAGCACTTGGTATCATCATTTGTTTTTTTTAAATTTTAGTCTTTTAATAGGAATGCAGAGATATCTTACCATGATTTTAATTTGCATTCCCTTAACAGCTAATAATGTTGAACACTGTTTTGTGGGCTTATTGACCATCCTCATGTCTTCTTTGTTAAATTGTTCAAGCCCTTTACTCATTTTTTAATTGCATTAAATGTTTTCCTACTGTTGAGTTTTGAGAATTCCTTATATATTCTGGATCCAAGTCCTTTGTCAGATGTGTAATTTATGTTAATTTACATGGTTAATTTCTTTTATTTTATTTATCATTAATAAATGATTAATTTATTTTGTCCCAGTCTATAGGCGGTTTTTTTATTCTCTTAGCAGTGTCTTTTAACAGAGCAAAAGGTTTTAATTTTAATGAAGTCTAATTTATTAGCCTTTAACGAATTATACCTTTGGTGTCACACCTAAAAATTATTTGCTTAATCCAGATCTCAAAGACTTTTTCCTAAAATTTTTGTGGATTTATAGTTTACATTTAGATCTATGACCCATTTTGAGTTATTTTTAAATAAGGTATGAGGTTTAGGTCAAGGTTCATTTTTGTGCACATGGATGTCCAATTGTGCTAACATCATTTATTAAAAAGATTTGTCTTACTCCATTGAAATGCCTTTGTGCCTTTGTTAAAAATCAGCTGGCCGTATTTGTGTGGGTCTATTTCTGGACTCTCTTTTCTGTTCTTTTGATTTATATGTCTATCCTGTTGCCCATGCAAAACTGTCTTTATGGTAGCTTTAGAGTAAGTCTTAAAATTGAGTAGTTTGATTCTGTAAATAACGTTCTTCTGTTTGAAAATTGTTTTAGCCATTCTAGTTTCTTGACCTTCCATATAAATTTTAGAATCAGCTTGTTTATGTCAACAACAAAAAATTCCTGCTAAGATTTTGACTAGAATTGCGTTAAATTTCAAGATTAGCATTGGGAGAATTGGCATCTTTACTATGTTGAGTCTTCCAGTCCTTGAACATGGTATGCCCCTATTTTTATTTAGGTCTTTTTTTTATTTCCTTCACGAGGACTTTGTAGTTTTCAGCATATAGAAGCTGCAGATGATTGGATTTATACCTAAAGATTTCATTTTGGCTGGGGAGCTATTACAAATGGTATTCTTTTATTTCAGTTTCTAGTTGCCCATTGTTAGTATATCTATATACAATCAAGTTTTGTGTTGACCTTGCATCCTATGTCCGTGCTAAACTCACTTATTAGTTCTAGGAGACTTCTGTAAACTCCTTGGGGTTTTTTAGGTAGAAAATCATGTAACCTGAGAACAGGGACAGCTACAATTTTTTTTTTTTTTTTTTTTTTTTACGAAATGTATGTCTTTTGTCTCTTTTTCTTGCCTTCTTTCACTGCTTAGGACCTCCACTATGATACTGAGTAGGATGGCTGGTGTGGGCATCTTGCTTTGCTCTCAATCTTAGAGGGAAAGAATTCAGTCTTTTGCCATTAAAAATTATATTGGATTTAATTAATTTAGGAGATGGTAGATGCCTTGTATCGGGCTGAGAAAGTGTCTTTCTATTCCTATATATTGAAAGTCTTCACCAAGAACTTATGTTGAATTTTGCCAAATGATTTCTCTGCGTCACTTGATATAAACATGTAGTTTTTCTTCTATAGACTGTAATATGGTGAATCACATTGACTGTATTTCCAATAATGAACCAACTTGCATTCTTAGAATAAGCTCCACCTGGTTATGGTGTATTATTCTTGTGATATATTCTTGGATTCAATTTATTAATATTTAGTTGAGAATTTTTATGTCTTCATTCATAAGGGATACTGGAATGCATCTTCCTTTTCTGGTACTTTCTGCCTGGTTTTGGTATCGGGGTAATGGTTGTCTCATCCTTGAGTAGAGAACTGGTCTCTTTCATTTTCTGGAAGAGATTGTGTACAGTTTGTGTTGCATCGTCTTTAGATATTTGGTATAATTTTGGCAGTGAAACTATGGTCCTATAGATACTTTTTTGTAATGTTTTTAACAATGAATTAGATGTTTTTAAGAGTCATAGTTTCATTCACTTGCAGGACTATTTCAGGTGAGTTTTGGTAGTTTGTGGTTTGCAAGGAATTAGTCCATTTGTATCTAAGTTGTTAAATTTATGTGCATTGAATTGTTCGTAGTATTCTCTTATCCCATTTAATGTCTGTGGGGTCTATACTGATATCCCCTTTTTCATTCCTGGTATTGGTAATTATGTTTCTATCTTTTTATCTTTCTCAGTCTTTTCAAAGAAACAGCTTTTGGTTTCATTGATTTTCTCTGTTATTTTTGTTTTCTATTTCATTGATGTCTGCTCTTTTCACTTCCTTTTTCTTCTTGCTTTCATTTTATTTTGTTCTTTTTTATAATCTTTTAAGGTAGAAGCTTAGACTTTTGATTTTAGACCGTGATTTTTTCCAATATAAGGCTTTAATGCTGTAGTTCCCTCTAAGCACTGCTTTATCTGAATCCTACAAATTTTGATATATTGTGGTTTCATTTCTATTCAGTTCAAACTGTTTTCTAATTCCCCATGAGACTACCTCTTTGACCCATAGATTATTTAGAACTATGTTGTTTGATTTCCAAGTATTTTGAGATTTTCCTTTTAATATTTTTGTTATTGATTTCTGGTTTAATTCCATTATAGTTTGAGAACATATTTTGTATGATTACAATTTTTTAAAATTTGTTAAGGTTTGTTTTATGACCTACCACATGGTCTATCTTGGCGAATGTTCTGGGTGGACTTGAAATCAATGTGTATCCTGCTATTGTTGGGTGGACCCTTCTATAAATGTCATTTAGATACATTTGGTTGATGACATTCTTCTGTTCTTCTATATCCTTAATGGTTTTCTGTCTATTGGCTCTATTATGGAGAGAGGGGTGTTGAAGTTTCCAACTATAATTGTGGGTTTGCCTTTTTCTCCTATCAGCTGTAATAGCTTTTGCTTTATGAATTTTGAAGCTCTGTTGTTTGGTGCATACACATTTAAGATCATGATTTCTGCTTGGTGAAGTGAATCTTTTATCATTATATAATGTTGCTGTTTATCTATGGTAATTTTCTTTGCTCTGAAGTATACTTTTCTGATATTAGTAAAGCCATATTTAACCACTTCAGTTGGAATATAGAAACATTATCACCATATAGATTATTTTACCCACTTTCCTTCATGTTAATAATTGCTTTATAGTTACATCTACATACCATGAAAATGCCATCCAGCAATATTTTAATTTTTTTTTTCAAACATCAAACATATTTTAAAGAACCCCAGAGGAGAAGAATAGTCTATTATATTTATCCAGATATTTACCATTTCTCTTGGTCTTCCTTCATTTCTAACGTCCCAAAGTTCCTTCTGGTATCATCTCCTTTCCATCTGAAAAATTTCCTTTTCAATGTCATTACTAAAGGATATTTTTGCTAGCTAGAAATTCTGGGTTAGTAGTTATTTTCTTTCAGCACTTTAAAAATGTCAATCCGCTTTTTTCTGGCCTCCGTGGTTTCTGACGAGTGATTTGCAGTCATATAGATAGTCATTTTTCTATAGGTAATGTATCATTTTTAAACTGGCTCTTTCAAGACTTTTCCTTTGATCCAGTTTTTAGCAGTTTGATTATAATTTCTTTGGTTTTACCCTGTTTGAGGTTCATTGATTTTCTTGAATCTGTGGATTTTTGTCTTTCATCCTCATTGACTCTTTCCTCTGTCATTTTCATTCTCTTATTGAGCCTATTCAGTGAGTTTTTCATTTCAGTTATTGTATTTTTCAATTCAAACATTTCCATTTGATTCCTCCTTATATCTTTTTTGGGCTGAGCATTTCTATTTTCCCATTTGTTTCAAGTGGGTTTACAATTACTTATTGGAGCATTTGTATAAATAGCTGCTTTGTCAGATAATTCCAACACCTGTGTTATCTCAATGCTGTCATTTGTTGGTTTTCTTTTCCCAAACAAGTTGAGGTCTTCCTGGTTCTTCATATGCCAAGTAATTTTGGGTGGTATAATGAGTATTTTTAATGCTTTGTGATGAAGCACTTTTGTAAATCCAATGGAGAATGCTAATATTTTTTGTTTTAGCAGGCATTGTCCTTATTTGGTTCAGGCTTAAATTTCCAACCAGGCTTCTGTGGGCTATGACTCCCATGCCAGTTACATTTTTAAAAACTTTGCAGCACTTATTGCAGTGCTTATTGGATCTGGTCTGCATGTGTCCCACCCAGTGACCAGTCCGGCATTTGGGCAGTAGTCTATGTGTCAGTTCAGTGATCAAAGTTTTTGGTAAGTTAGCTGGTATCAGATCCACATTTGTGCAGCTCAGAGATGATCCAGGAACTCATGAACAGCATTATGGGGCTGCTTTCCTGAGCTCTTCAGTCCCTCTTTCCTATCTCCTTAGTACTTTCCAGTCCATTGGGGATCCCCTTTTCAGTTCTCTCTCCATGAAGCTAGCTCTTTAGTTACCCCATTTTGCCAGGTATTTCCACAAATGCCCATATCTGGGACCAAGTGGTGAGAAGACCAGGGGGAAAGTTATTAAAACTCACCCTCAGTTCAGCAACACAAGTTCTGGTCCTTTCCTCTCATTTGCCTCTTACCATTACTCTCGGAATCCTTACTTTACTCTCAGAAAGCAGCTACCATTTAGAGCTGCTCCATGAAGTGTGTATACCTGTACAATCAGTGTGAGAAACAGGGGGATGTGTGCTTAATCCATCTCACCCAGAACTGGAAACCACCTGTACCATCTTTTATGACCTAGCCTTGGAAATCATGTGGTGTCACTTCTGCCATAATCTGTTAGTCAAGGCAGTTACAAAGCCCCACCTGAAAGAGAAGGTAGGCCCAGAAATATTGTTGTGGCTGATATTAGAAAATACAGTCTACTACAAAGGGTAATAAAGAAGAAAGAAATTAGATCGAAGGCGAAAGGAAAAGTTCAGGTGAGGCTATTGTATGCAGGATGCGACCGTGCTCCCAGAGCAGACTAAGATGGGAAGCATGGCTCTTTACAGCAGAGCTTCTCAAATGGACCCAGCAGCAGGCCCCTGACAAGCCTGGAGCAGAACCTGAGTAGCTTTTTCTTCAAAGAATAATGACGTTGTAGGAAGATGAGAAGATGCTTAAGTGCAGTGACTCTAAGAGGTATAACTTTATAGGCTTCATGCATATCTGTAAATCGCCCTCAGGGCATCTGTGAGAGTTAGATTTCACAATTTTCACAGTGTCCATACAGTCAAAACCATTTGATCGAATGAGACAAAATAGTTTCAGTGGCTGAGAGATTTCAAATGGAGTCGAGAGGTCACTCTGGTGGACATTCTTATGCACTATATAGATAACACCTCTTAGATTTTAATGTATTTGGAATAGCTAAAAGTAAATACCTGAAACTACTAAACTCCAACCCAGTAGTCTGGACTCCTGAAGATGATTATATAATAATGTAGATTACAAGGGGTGACAGTGTGATTGTGAAAACCTTGTGGATCACACCCCCTTTATCTAGTGTATGGATGGATGAGTAGAAAAATGGGGATAACAACTAAATGACAAATAGGGTGGGATGGGGGTATCATTTGGGTGTTCTTTTTTCACTTTTATTTTTTATTCTTATTCTGATTCTTTCTGATGTAAGGAGAATGTTCAGAAATAGATGGTGGTGATGAATGCATAACTATATGATCGTACTGTGAACAGTTGATTGTATACCATGGATGACTGTATGGTATGTGAATATATCTCAATAAAACTGAATTAAAAAAAAAAAATCATTTGATCCCTCAGAACTGATTCACTTTTCCCTGGTCTTGAAATGCAAGAGAAGCTTCTTCCCGTGGAGCCCTCCTGAATGGGCACCATGACCAAATGGTCAGTGACTTAAAACAAAACAAAACAAAACAACACAGAATCCCTGCCGTTCGTATGACGCTAGATTGCAGGCCTCTATCTCAGGGTAGGAGCGCAGTGCCGCCCAGAGCAGGCACCCTGAGTTGAATCCCAACTCAGCACTTCACTAGCGTTGTGACTTGAACAAGTTACCTCCTCTTTCCAAACCTCGGGTTTCCTCAAGTCTCAGGCAGGGCTAATGATAATATCTACTTCAGAAAGCTATTGTGAGGCTTAAACAAAAGACCAAGCCTGTAAAGCACAATGTCTGCGACCCAGCAAGCCCCTCCTTACTGACACTCCAAGAGTCAGCCTGAGGCCAGAATCCCTCCCGAGTCCAGGTTCTCATCCAGAAGTAACCCCACCTCCCTGTGCCTAGGTTTCCTCATCTATAAAATGGAGCTAATAATGCTATCTATACCTTAGGATTATTACAAAGGATTAAACAACCTAATCAGGTAGGCTGCCTACAACAGTACTTGGAAGTTCCTTTGAAGCTTATACAAGCCTGAGCTATTACTAGTGCAAAACTGTGAATTGTGAAACTGGGGTATGTATATTCTGAGGTCAAATAGCCATGTGCAAGGGGGCACAGGAAGTCACAGACTAAACATTTACATGTTCCTGGAGTGTCAACCTGCCTTGAAGATTTAGGAAGAAAACCTCATGTGATGAACCGATGTGCCCCCAGCTACCTTGTTCTCTAGCAGTCTGCAGTTGATACCTGAGGATCCCAAGAATTCCATATCTTTTCCCAAAAGTGACGTCTGGGCCCAGGGTAAAGGGAAGGGGTCTCCTGGATGACATGGAGACCCTTGGCCCCCAAGGGAGCGGGCAGGCACTGTGCCGTCGGGGCTGGCATCCCTCTCCATCCCGGCTGCTTTTCCACATTCCCCTTCGTTAAACAAGAAATTCAGATGTTGGTAATTAGATGGTGATCCCCAGCTGCCAAGTCACATTCGGTTCCAAAAAGCCCTGTATACTGCTACTGGTGCGTTTGTTAACAATGTCCCCACAACAGGTCTGCAATTAGAGCCCATCTGTCGGCTTTGTCGGAGCGCATTGCCAATGGGCGCTGCTGAACTGGGAGTCCTCGCTGCTGTGAATTCCTGACCAGAAACCCTGCAGCCAAAGGCCACTTGTCCCTGAGAGGGTGCTTGGGGCTAGGAGCCCCTGGATAACAGTCACAAATGGCGCTGCAGTGGATATAAAGGAAGGAGGGCATGACCAGGTGATGGCAGAGGCTGCAAATTCCAGCCTCCTCCGTCAAAAGCAGCTTCCTCCTTTCCCTGGTTGCTCCATCCATCTGTCTGGCCATATCGAGTGAATCTGTCTGCTGAAACTGGTACCCCAAAGTCAATGCCAAGCCAGTACTACTTGGTTGAAATCACGCATCCCTGCTTCCCTCCGATTGGGTCAGTCCCCTGTCCTGCCCCAGTAGGAGATGCTCTGCAGCCTAAATTTGCTCCCTCTCCAAGTCCAGCAGAGGGGCAGAAGGGTCAGAGGTGAACAGGGCTGCCCCCGCCTGGGAATTTCCTAGAGAAAGCTAGCGGGGGCGTGTTGGTACGGATAAGGTCAGGAGTATAGATGGAGGTGCAGCATATCTGAAATACAACAGATTGCAAATGTGCTTTCCAAAAAGGAAGCCATGCATGCATGTACCAGGAAAGAGTTACTGAATAGTGACACATTGCCAGGGACCTTGCCAGGCACAATAGGGGACAAGAAGTTAGGAAGACACCCTTTCGCTCTCTACCTTAGAAAGCTTAGACTGACACAGTGGTTTTCAACCTTAGCTGCATCTTAGCTTCTCTTGGGGAGCCCTAATAAATACTAGTGCAGACCAATTAAATCACAATCCTTGGGGGTACGTGATACATCCTGGGCTTCAGGACTTTTAAAAGCCTGCCCCCAAGGATTCTGATGTCAGGGTTGAGAACCACTGGTCTAATAGGAGAGAGAAGAGAAGACATACTCTGGTAGTAATAATAATCATCATTAATAAGTTGCTCTTTATTAAGCTCCCAGCACTGTACTAAGCCCTACAAAAGCATCGTCGCTCTTAAGCTGCCAAGTAATCCTCTGAGGATTATCTCCCATTCTCTATTCCCAAGTTTCTTTAGTGCCTTGACCAATGGCACAAAGGAAATGATGGAATCAGGACTTGAACCCAGGACTCTCCGACAGCAGAGCTGGAGCCCTCATAGAAGAGGCTCACAGCATGCTGGAGGTCTTGGGAAGGGAAATCAGGGAAAGCTGCTTGAAGGAAGCAGCATTGGTGGATCACGGGGGCTGCTGCCTGGGGAGAGTAGGAAGGGCAAAAACTCCAGGCTGAAGGACTAGCTTGGGCAAGATGAAGGAAGGAGAGGCAGTTTGGGGCCTCCGAGAAATGGCTGCGAGTGGAGACTAGAAAGGCACAGGAGTGGAGTGAGCAGTGAGGCTAGAAAAGCAGGTTCAGGAACATGAAATGCCAGAGGGAAGGGCATGAACTTCATTCTGTGGTCAATGAAGAGCCATCAAAGGGAGACAACTCACAGGTGTGCTCTAAGAGAATTAATCAGGCAGACGCATGTAGACGGGAGGGGCTATGAGGCTCCATTCATTCAAAAGGTATATAATCTGCAGCTGCTACATGTCAGGAACAGTCCTGGGCCCTGGGGATCCCATGTGAACTAGGTAAGCCTCCAGTTCAAGTTCATCACAAGAGATGTCAAAAGGGGACTGGTGATCAAAGTAAAGACAAGAAAGCCACCAATGGCATGAAGTTTTGGATCTGAGTTGGTAGGGGACTGATGATGCCACTCAAAGAATGTTTCATGCAGAAGAGACGCTTTGAAGGAGCATCTTTGCAGCGGGCTTTGGACACCCTGTTTTGAGCTGCCAGTGTGCCCTTCGCTGTTGAGAAGTAATACTTAACTTCTATTCTGAAACCTTCCTTCCTGCTATGAGCTGAGGCTGTTCTGTTGGTTCTGACCCCAGAAGAACCGAGACTCAACTCCATCTGTCTGGGACGTCCAGTAAAAGATGGAAAAATATGGGGGAAGAAGAAGGACCATCAATACGTAGCCAGAGTCCTGGAACTGGCTCAAGGCCAAGGGAGGGAGAAGACAATAGAGCTAAGGACAACATGTAGGATAATGCCTACTTTTCAGCGCAGCACTGCCCAATACAACTTTCTGCTTTGATGGAAATGTTCTGTCCCTGCATGGTCCAATGTGCTAGCCACTGACCACACATGGCTATCAAGTACTTGAATGTGGCTACTGAATCTGGGGGACAAAATCAATTTTATTTGGATTAATTTTAAAATGAATTTAAATAGCTAGTCCTGGACAGTGCCATTCTAGAAGGTGGGAGAAAGAAGAAGGATGCAAGAAGTCAGAGATACAAAGGAAAATATGGCAGAGGTCACTGCCCTGGGATCCAGGAGAGGCACAAGTCTTGAGAAGAAGAGGTAAATAACAGAATTCAAAAAGGACTGGCGACTGGAAGTTCATTGGATGGAAGTCTTGTATGACCTTGAGAAGAGAGGATCTAATATAGCAGAGGGGTTGTTTAGCACCTGTGGGCCTTGGACATAATACTTAACCTCCCTCCGTGATCTTCAACTTCCTCATCTGCAAAACAGGGGGACAATGACTGAACATTCTTCATAGGGTGATTGAGAATTAATGATAATTAAATGACAATGTATGTTCAGAACCCAACCCATTGTAAGTACACGATAATGTGAGCTGCAAGAGAAAGCAGTGGAAACAGAGCCTTACTGCAAAAAGCCTTACTTCAAAGAAGCCAAAGAAGGGGTGGAGAGCAATAAAGCAGAAGCTTAGAGAAGTTTCTGAATGGACAAGGAGTGTTGGAAGAGATCACCCATCATTTTGGTTGAGTATCAGATAAAGCAGCTGCCTTGTGTGTAGAGGTCAAACTATATCAAAAACATATATGTTCAGGCAAATGGCCAGAGGTGGCCATGGAGGGGCAAGCCAGGCACCAGCCCCATGGAATTCCGAGCTGGCAGAGGGAGGTAGGCTAAGGAGTAGTGTCCCTTGTCCAGAAATTTCCACATGACCCGAGCCTGACCGCCCCACTGCCACCCCACCAGCACAGCTCAAGTCCAACTGGCCACCTTTCAAGGGCTCAAGAGCCAGTTTAGACCCAGAGGCAGCAAAGAAACCACCAATCAAGTGGATCCCACATCAAATGGTGAAAAGCGGTTCTGGGGAGGAAGAGCACAGAGTAAAGTGCCTGTCTCATCGCGTCATATCAAAAGGACGTGCTGTCAAGGTTTATTTTTGACTGTTGATGTTGGCCTTGAACATCTGGCTGAGGCAGCGTCCTGTTGGGTTTCTCCACTGTGAAGTTACCTTCCCCCTGCCCTTTCCTTATTGGATATTTGGAAGAAGGCATTGTGCACAACCCACATTTAAGGGATGGGGAGTTTTGCTCCCCCTACTTAGGGTGGAGAGGCTACATAAATTATTTGGAATTCTGCATGGGAGATTTCTCTCTTCTCCACCATGTTTCAATTTAGTTAACCATTTAATTAGATCAGTATGGACTTGTGAATATTGATTTTATTCTTGGAGTTACAACCCACAACAACTTTATTTATTTTGTTGCTTACCAGTGTACCAGCTTTGGCCACTGGGAGCTTTTTCAGTTGGCTCCTGGTGCCACACTGATGTACCCCCGTCAGTGTGTTTTTGTTTTGTGTTGTCATTGTTTTAGAGCACTTTCTTACTTACTGGAACAGCAAGATGCTCCAGGCTCATCTTTCCTGCCCAAGCCCTAGAATCAGCCTTTTCTCCAAGAAACCCAGGTTCCGTTTTTTGAAGAATAGTTTTAGATATCAAGATCTAATTGCTAGGTGTGCTCATTGCTACTGGGATGCCATTTTAGTCCATCAGCACCAGGTGCAGGCACCAGCCCTGGGCACACAACATTGACCATGCAAACATGGCATCTGCCCTCATGGAACTTAGAGGCAACTTGCAGGGCCAGGTTTAAGAAGGGAGTTCCAACTTTTACTAGCTGTGCAACCTTGGGAAAATCATTTTATCTTTCTGAGCCTCAGTTTCCCCATCTGTAAAATCGGGATGATTATAATACTTCCTGAAGGTGCTGTGAGAATTAGGTGAAATAACCCACTTAGAAGCTCTAGAACAGAATCTGGCAGGAGGTTCTTATTAAATCTTAGCTATTATTCATAGTGATAATAAATTATACAAATGATTACAATCCAATAGAGGTTCGGAGCATTGGCAAAGCATGTAACTGGAGGACTTGGCATCATTTTAGGGTGGCCAGAGAAGGCTTCCCATGTCAGCAGTGTTGCAGCTGAAGCATGAAGGGTGAGCTACCAAGCCAAGAGGGAGCAGAACATTTCAGGTAGGAAAAACAGCAAGAAAAAAGGCCCTGAGGCAGGTGGGAGCCTGGCACACATAGGAACTGAGAAAAGGCCAGTGGGAAAGACACTGGCAGGAGAAGAGACTAGTGGGATAGGCAGGGATGTGCCACACAGGACCTCGTTGATCATGGTGAGTTGAGATTGAGTTCAAAGAGTGAGGAAAATGACTTGCTCAAGTGCACGTATTTCATGCACAGAGGGAGGAGCCAGGATTTGAACTCAGGTCTGCCTAGTCCCAGAGATCCTTTTTCCTATGGTCTGAATTTGAGAGGACGTTCTTGCTTTCTTTTTTTCCCTTTTTTTTTCTTTTTTTCCTTTTTTCTGTAAGTGTAGTTTTGGTCCTTAGGGGTAGGAGCCCAGAGTACACTTGAGCCACTGTGGTTCCAGGTTGCTCTTGCTTCCCCTCTAAGTCTTGGGCCATTCCTGCAGCATGAGCTATTGAGGGTCTATGGGGTCAGGAGACACAAAGATGCTTGAGCAGTGAGATGCGGGAGGTGTGGGGATGCAGGTGGTGAGGGAAGAGGATGGCCACATGAAACTGGAACGATGTCCAGCCGTGGCTGCAAAGGGCCCTGGGGGGTCAGGCAGAGCAGGTGGGATTTCATCCCAAAGGTCTGGAGTTGGCAAACTACAAACCAATTTAACCCACCGTCAATTTTTGTACTGAGAACAGTTTTTATATTTTTTAATGGTTGAAAAAAATCAAAATAAGAATAATAATTTGTGACCTGTGAAAATTACATGAAATATAATAGGCATAGGATTTCTGCTTGGGATGATGGAAAAGTTTTCATAATGGAAGGTAGTGATGTTAGCACTCCATTGGGAATTGTATGCTTGGGAGTGGTTGACGTGGGAAATTTTATGTTGTACATGTGTTACCACTCTTTAAAAAAAGAGAGAGAGAGATTAAATTCTCTCAATTAAATGCAATTCATGACCATGGACTGGATCTAATAATGGAGGAAAAATGGTCCAAAAAAAGGCCAATATTAAACATATGAAAAAAATTGGAATGTAGACTGTAAGCTTTTTATCAATGTTAAGTTTCTTAAACTTGATCATTGATTAACATAAGTAATATCCTTGTTCTTAGGAAATATACATGGCAGTATTAAGTGTTCAAGGAGCATGATGTCTACAACCTACTCTCAAATGTTTAGAAGATAGATAAATGGATGGATGGCTGGGTGGATGGATGGATGGATGGTTGGATGAATGGATGGATGGGTGGGTGGATAGATGGCTGGGTGGATGGATGGATGGATGGATGGATGGATGGATGGATGGATGAATGGATGAATGGATGGATGGGTGGGTGGATAGATGGCTGGGTGGATGGATGGATGGATGGATGGATGGATGGATGGATGGATGGATGGGAGGGTGGGTGGATGGATAGGTGGGTGGATAGATGGCTGGGTGGATGGATGGATGGGTGGGTGGGTGGGTGGATGGGTGGATGGGTGGGTGGGTGGGTGGGTGGATGAATGGATGGGTGGATGGATGGAAGGATGGGTGAGTGGGTGGATGAATGGATGGATGGGTGGATGGATGGATGGATGGATGATCATTGATAAAATGATATAACAAACGTGGCAAAACATTAAAAGTTGATAAATCTGGTTATCAGGGGAGGAATGTGATGGTTTGAAGCTGTACATACCCCAGAGAAGTATGTTCTTAAAGTTAATCCATTCCTGTGGGTGTGGACTCATTGTAAGTAGGATCTTTTGATGAGTAGGATCTTAAGCTAACATGTGACCCACCTCATTCAGGGTGGGTCTTAATCCTCTTACTGGAGTCCTTTATAAGAGAATGAAACTCAGACAAAGAGAAAAAAACCACAGAAGCAAGAAGCTGGAAGCGACAAAACCTGGAAGAGAAGGGAAAGACCAGCAGGTGCTGCCATGTGCTTTGCCGGGTGACGGAGGAGTCCAGGATCGCTGGCAGCTGGTCTTCAGGAAGAGGGACATCTTGATGATGCCTTGATTTGGCCTCAGAACTGTAAGCTTGCAAACTAATAAATTCCCATTGTAAATACACACACACACACACACACACACACACACACACATATTCAGACTCTTGAAAACAAGCAAAAACAAAACCTACTGAGTAAAAACCAGATTCCTATCTCCCACCTCCTACCCACTCTCAGCCATGTTTTGGAGAGGGCAGAATCTCAGCCCCTTCTAGATGGTTGCCTTGTCTCTCTGAGTGCAGGGCACAGTAAGGCATGGCCCATTGGAACTGCACCTCCCCGGCAGAACCCAGCACAGACGGCTGCTCATCAGTCTGGACCAGAGGCTTCTGCTGGAATGCCGGGGTGATTGGCAAGGCCCCCCTGCCCCCCAGAACATAAGTCAACCTTGGCAAGAAGGGAGGAAAGGGAGACCCTGCATTTGTCTGGATTATTTACCCAAAAGATACTACGGTTGGGGGCAGGGGAGTGAGAGGGAACAATCTGAATTTGGTTTATTTCTGTTAATCAAGTTTTCTGCTCTTGGGTAGGATCTTGGCAGGAGAGAAATGAAGGTCTTTTTTCATGTCTCAGAATTTGAGGCCTGTGAAGGACAGACCCACCACCTGGGCAGCTGTGCGTGCTCTGGCAGTGCAAGGGGGAAACCTGCGCCAGGTGATTCTGGAACTCAGACACATAGAAAACACCCTCCAGATGCTTCCTGACACTTCAGCAATAGGTGGAGGAGGAGGGAGGATGGAGAGATGCTGTTTGAACCCAAACAGTCCCTCCCATCAGGGCTCAAGGAAGTGGGGAGCTTCTGTCCCAGGTCAGAGTCAGGGGGAGCACAGTCAGAGAGGGGCAGCTCAAGTGCTCTGGTGTTAGGGAAGACAGAGAGAGAGAGCCTCACCCTGGGGCAGCTGGGAGGACTTCCTGGAGGTGGTGCCATGTGAGTTGGGCTGCAGAGAAACCTTAAAGAAATTGTTGGATTTTCTTTTCCCCTGAAACACCAAGGACTGAAGATCAAATTTCTTTTAATGCTGAGTCTTCTAGCTCAGTCAGGAGGGACAGGCCATTGTAGCAGTGTGGGCTGCAATGTAGAGTAGTATTAAAAACATGGGTTCCACAATAGTTGAGAGATCATCCTGGAGGGTATTCTTATGCATTATATAGATATTCGTTTTTAGTTTCTAGTGTATTAGAATAGCTAAAAGGAAATACTTGAATCTGTTGAACTGTAATCCAGTAGACTTGATTCTTGATGATGATTGCATAAGCATATACAACTATATAGCTTTTATCGTGCGACTATGTGATAGTGAAAACCTAGTGACTGACACTCCCTTTAACCAGTGTAGGGGGAGATGAGTAATAAAATAATGACAAAAATATATATAAATAATAGTGGAGGTTGTGCTGGTTTGAATGTATTGTGTCCCCCAAAACGCCATTATCTTTGATGTAATCTTGTGTGAGCAGATGTATCAGTGTTGATTAGACTGTAATTCTTTGAGTGTTTCCATGAAGATGTGACCCACCCAACTGTGGGGGTTGACTCTGATTGGATAGTTTCCGTGGAGGTGTGGCCCTGCCCATTCAGCATGGGCCTTGATTAGTTTACCAGAGCACTGTATAAGCTCAGACAGAAGGAGCAAGCTTGCTACAGCCAAGAGGGACACTTTGAAGAATGCACAGGAGCTGAAAGAGGAGCTGCAGATGAGAGACAGTTTGAAGACAGCTGTTGAAAGCAACTCTTGCTCCAGAGAAGCTATAAAAGGACAAATGCCTCAAGAGCAACTGAGAGTGACATTTTGAAGAGGAGCTGCAGCCTAGAGAGGAACATCCTGGGAGACAGCCATTTTGAAATCAGATCTTGGAGCAGACGCTGGCCACATGACTTCCCAGCTAACAGAGGTTTTCCGGACACCATTGGCCATCCTCCAGTGAAGGTACCTGATTGTTGATGTGTTACCTTGGACACTCTATGGCCTTAAGACTATAACTGTGTAAACCCCCTTTTATAAAAGCCAATCCATTTCTAGTGTTTTGCATTCTGGAAGCCTTAGCAAACTAGAACAGAGGGAAATGGGTATGGGAGGGTTTGGATATTCTTTTTTATTTATTTTTTTTATATTTTTTCATTTACTTTGGAGTAATGAAAATGTTCCAAAATTGATTGTGGTGATGAATGCTCAACTATATGATGATATTGTGAGCCACTGGTTGCATACTTTGGATGGATTATATGGTGTGTGAGTATATCTCAATAAATTGCATTTTAAAAAAGAAAAAAAGAACATGGGCTCCACCATCTCAGAATAACCTGGGCTCAAGTCTCAACTCTGCTGTGTGTCCTTAGGCAAGTCACTTAGCTTCTCTGAGCCCCACCAGTCTGTCTGTAAAAGGGGATAAAAATACCCAGCTTGTGAGGTGCTGAGGATAAATGAGTCACCTACAGCTAGAGCATGCAGACTGCTGCCTGCTACACAGGACATTCTCGGTGACCAGAGGTTAGTAGCTGACAGTGACACGTGGGTGCCCTGGGTTGGATCCTAACGCTGCAAATGCTTCTGCCACCTCTCACATGGCGCCCCGTCCTCCAGCAGCCTGCTCCTCCAGAGCTGCTAAACCCTTGGGACTTCCCAGGTCACTCTCCAGACACATTCCAGAAGGAACAGTATGTGCAAAGACTCTGGGACAGGAGGCAGCCTGACACATAAGAGAAGCAGAAGAAAGCCATTGCAGCTGAAGAACAGAAAGCTCGGGAAAGACGGCAGGAGAATAAGCCAGCAAATAACAAGAGCAGGTGTGCTGAGCGCCAGGCACTCTACTAAGCCTGTATGAGCCCATTCAGGCCTCACGAACCACCCCACAAGGTCGGTACTGTCCTCATCTTCCCAGGTTACAGACGATACCACAGAGACAGCTGCTTCACGTGACCTGCCCAAGGTCACACAACTGGTCAGTGCCAGAGCCAGGATTTAAACCCAGCTGCCTGGCTCCCAGGGCCACCTCTTCTAACCACTCTGCTCTACTGCCCCAGGCATGGGTGTTGATTAAAGATACTGGGCCTTATCCTAAAAGCAATGGGCGCCAAGTAGAAGGACATAGCCTCATCGGCAGCTTGTTGAACGACCCCTCTGGCTGCTGATGGAGAATAGTTTTGAGGACAGCAAGAGTGAAATCAGGAAGGCCATCCGAGAGCCTCTTGCAGCTGTTCAGCCCTGGGTGGGGAAAAGTAGACACCAGCTGCTTCAGGGACACTAGATGTTCTTACCTTTGCACTTACCCGGATTCTATTCGTGGAATGAAAGAATTAACTGTGACTGGCTCAGTGTGGGAGGGGGTGGGGGGTAGTCAACTCACCACTGAGCCTCGGCAGCCCCTCCAGGGAACTTGCTGTCACTTCCCACCGCCTATGCTGTCAGGATGAGGGGCTTGTATCCCCACCCCCTGGAGCTGGGGGTTTCAGGACCAGCAGATCCTAGGGGACTTCCAGCATTCAGACAGATTCCCCAAGAGCTAAGCAAACCAGGAGGCAGCCCTCCCAGGGGCAGGAAGCCTTCTCCAGACCCAAAGGACCCTCAAAGACCACCCCCTCCCACCCTCTGGGCTGAAGCTTCATCCTAACTCAGCGGGAAAGCTGGGGAGGCGTTTCTCCTCTGAGCAGTTTCAGACACACTTGCTTCCACCCATCCCACCCACCCCACCCACAATCCTGCTTGCTAGCCTTGGCAAAGGAAATCAAAGGCTGTTTGAAAGCCTCTGCTCACAAACTCAGGCGGTTTACCCACTGTCAGGGGCTGCTTTGAACCAAATCCCCACCTCCAGGTTGCATTTACCGCCAGCAGGCACACAGCCTCGGCTCCCTGCAGCTGTCAAAGGCCTGGCCTCCCAGGGCTGCAGCCTCTGCCCCTTCAGAAAAGCCCAGGAAAGCATGCACATCTGCAGGTCCAGGCCGGGGGCTGAACTCTGCTCGGCAGGCATACATGCATTATTGCATTTCCACAATGTTTTCAAAATTCAAGAACTGGAGAGAAGGGGGATGGCATAGAGGTGAGGCAGGGGGATTCCTAACTGCCTATAGCACCTCAAGGTCTCTGCTATTTGCATTCTGCCTCACCCTGCAGCCACTCTCAGTTAATCTCCAAGACAAGATGAGTTTATTCGATTAACTCTGCTCCCTATAGACTACCCCTGGAAGCTCGCTACCACGCATCCCCAACAAGCCTCACCACCCTTTTACCAGCCAGAAGAAGATTCAATAGAATAATCTTTCTCGCCCTTCTTTTCATATGATTGGAAAATAAATTGAAAATGAATTTCAGTCATTGCTTGTGTTTTAAATACGAGATAAAGGGCAGCCCCCCTGTGCCGGCCTAGTTCAGTAGGTGGAGGAAGGGAGACAAACAAACAAGCTCTGATGGGGAATGGGAGGCTTTCGAGCAAATGTGTCAGGTCACCCACAATATTTATGTAACTAGGTTATTAAATTTTGACAGTTTTAACTGATCATTATTATTTTGTCTGTAAAATTACAGCATATGGTCACCAAAACTTGATTTTTTTTTTTTTTTTTTTTTTAAGTGTTCCCTCCAGCATCCTAGCTCAATGTGTAGCTTAAACCACTGGTACTCCCACTTGGCTGCATGTTAAAATCACCTGGGGAGTTTTAAGAACTTGGATGCCTAGATCCTGTCCCCAGGAATTCTGCTTGAAGCAGTCGGGGAGTGTGGCCCGCGCATGGAGATTATTTTATATAGCCTGCAGGAGGTTCCAAAATTGGGGAATATTCTCATCCACTCTTGTCTGCTAATAGCAGTGTCAGGGCAACCCAAAGATGTCACAGCCTCATTAGTGGCCCTGTTAGGCGGGGCACTCTTTCACTTTTAAGCTGAATGTAAGAAACTTAAACTCAACGTGCTAGTCCTTTTTTCTTTTTTCAGCTTTTTCCTTTTCAGTGGGGTATGTGCTTGCCAAGCACTAGGTACTTGGTGGGCGGTTCCTGGGCAGACAATGACCCCAAATGTTTGTAATGCAACATTCATAGACGTATTTATACAGGACCTGTGTTCAGCATTTGTCATCACTGTCAGTGAAAATGATTTCCTGGGTCAAAGAAAATGACTTTAAAGCTTGACCCTGAAGATCTGACTTGACTATTTGCTTATTCTGATTCAAGATCTGATGTCAAACTCTGCCCTATTAGTGGCTCCTTTTCACATTGAGTTTGCTCAGGTTGGTAACAAGGATGATGCAAGAAGGAGCCGCATTTTGATGCTGGACAAGATAGAAGGATGGTGAGGAGCTGAGAGTGAGGGTGTCGACAAGGGAGATGGAGCTAGGAGAAGACGGCAAATGTGCATGCTGCACTCTTCCAGAAATCAGTGACTCGCCACCGCATCATAATAGCAATAGTGTCTTCTGTTGCCCCAATAAGAGATTTCTGATTCCCACACACACTGGAGCTGCTGGTGTACACAGCTCTCGCCGTACATATTCTAAACTGCACTGAGATCTAATTAAAGTGGATGGCAACACTTCTTTTAATTATTCATTACAGCTCCCATACACAGAGACTCTTTCTAAAATTATAATAATTGTCAAATAATGATTTCCCAGCCCCTCTCACTTCCTCATAAACCAGGCACTTGCCAGCTTACCCCCTAATTATATTAGGCCAACATTACAATCAGTCATAGAAGAATCCTATGTTAAAATTAGATTGTTAGAACACTCAGGCAAAAGACATGCCTGGATAAATTTTAAATAGGTATCTGGGTACTAGTGCAGTTTTTGAATGATTGAGTGCCTTCACCATCATAAAATTATGTGGTTGTGTACAATAGGTTATTGCTTCAGTACGAACATTCAGCTAAGACACCTTAGAGCCAAAATTAGGATGGTGGATTTCTTTTAAGAAATAATAATATTAAATATAATTTTGAAACATAATAATAAAAAAAAATTCTGAATGTGTGATTTCTGTCCCACGCAAAGGGGATTAAAACTTCCTAAACCCAATGTCCTCAATTCCTTTATGATCCAAATCCTGACAAATAGATTTCGAATTGTTTGCAGTGATTTTTCAAATGTCCTTGAAGCTTTTTATCTTCAGCTTCTCAGGCACTTTTTAAATAAATGTATTTTCTGGCTCTGCCTTGTTGAGACCTAAGAAAGTGCTCTGTCCTTGATTTACATTTCACCAGTTCAGAATTCTGAACACTTCTGCCTTCTCCGTCGGAATATTTTATGGTAAGCCAGATGTCATCCATTTGGAATCTATGATATTTCACCTTTGGAATGTGGGGTTCCTTTTATTTGAGTGGTTTAAGATAATCCCCTCCTCTGTACACTTCCCAGCTTTTAAAGAGGAACCTGGTCTAAAATCCATCACAACATAGAACCCAGGGCTCATGAAATTAAAAAAATCGTCTTAACAAATCTTTACCAGCCAAACCCTGCAATTCAATCTTGAAGTTAACAGGACACAGAACTGTAGGTTTTTCATTGGCTTCTCTGATGACAACTTTTCCTTCTGTCCTTCATCATGGATCATGGGGTTTGGGGGGGTTGATTCTGGATGTTGTGCCTGGATGATTTGAATCCATCATTTTCAGGTGCTCCCAATGGGGGATGCACCATTTAGTAGATTACCCTGCACATAGTAGGTACTCAATAATTGCTCCTAGAATTTATACCTTGGCCATTCGTTTTCCATCCACTGGACTAATAGTGGAAGAACAGTACTGCGCCCCCCCCCAGATCCCTGCCTGCGTACCTGGCTCCTAGAAACTCAGCTGCTCTGAAAAGGCGAACCCAAGCATTCCCAAGCAGCTGCCATGCTAAGCCCACCCTCCCACAGGGCATCTCAGAACGCGCCCCACTCCCCCCTCATCCGTCCGATCCCCTTTCTTCTGACAAAGTACAGAATATCAATAGCATTTTAAGCTTAGAAAGTTCAAGGGTCAATCTGCAAGGTGCTTAAGGCAAACCCCCCAGAGACCTGAAGCCCAACCTCAGCCCTCAGTAGCGGGGCTGGGGTCCTTGGGGTGCTTGACAGTGACTGACGGCATCTCCAAGTAAATAGAGGCATCCCCGGGCGAACGCGCCGGTGTGCCTCATGCTAATTAAACCAACCAATTATGGTAATTAACTGGCACAAATGTTTCAATGGCTGTGAATCAGAGTGAAGGGGGTTAGCACTTGGCTTCCACACCTTTATCCTGGTAAAAGGAAGGATTTCCAAACAAGATCAGCCTAGAATTTTTTGATCACGTTCAAAATATGGACATGGAAGATCTTGGGAAGGAATCTGCTATCCTACTTTATTCTTAGATTCTCAAAGACCAGAAATATTAGAAAGAAAGAAACAAAGAAAGAAAGAAAGAGAGAAAAAGAAAACATAAGCCAAAATTTTAAGCACCCACTAAACTGACAGGACGGTGTGGGATGTTACTTTTCCCATCACTGCAGCTTCAGTAATTAGAGAAATTCAGCGTCGGTGAAGGTCACCTTGACTTTTAGGACTGAAGCAAGGCTTGAATGATATGCTAATTAGGACACATCGCTTTGAAAACTGCCTATGGCTGAATATATATATATATATTTTTAAAGCAAGCCCATGTTTAAAATAGTTTGCACCAAGTTCTTGCTTTTTTGTTTTTTACCTAAAGAGACTTGGTTGGTCAAGTTGATCCCTTGTTGTTGAAATTCAATCAAGGGCATTAAAGTGTAAACCAGTTGGAAAAACAAAGAGCTTTAGGGAAATTAGTTGCTTCAACAACAACAAACAAGCACTGGGTAATCTTCTTAGAGAAATTAATGAAGGGAAAAACCCCCTCATCTTGGGAGGAGAAAGATCCAGCTCTCAAAGCCCAGTCCTGGGAGGTTTAAAGAGAAGGTGTGAATGAAGAAAGCAGGATTAAGTTGGACTTCAATGAGATCACAAAGAAATTTGGGGGATCTGAGAGCACAGCGCACCCATTTTCAGATGGAAGAGTATTTTCGAGGGCCAATGGGTCCTAATCCTTTATGCAAATCTCCTTAGATTGAAGTTTGCTTAAGTGTTTTATTTCTTTGCATATAATTAACATGTGAAGCTCTGAAATGCTAAACTACTTCAAAGAACATTTGGTCCCTTAGAAACATCCCAAGTTACCAAGTGTGCTGCATTTGACCATCTTCCAGCATTTTCAGATGGTTTAAGATGAAATCTCACTTTTCTGATAGAGTTTTAGGGCCTTTCAACCACTCCAAAAACAAAAACAAACCAAAAAAAACCTCCAACAACAATAAACCAAAACAACAACAACAACAAAAAAAACCACAGCCACCTTCCTCTTTATCTTCCTTTTGTGGGTTTTCAGGTTGATACATATATCTCCTATTTTTTTCTTCCAATTTATCATGTTCCCCTGAATAATGAACAGAATTTCTTTTTTAACTTTTTAATTGGAAATCATTTCAAATTTATGGGAAAGTTACAAAAATTAAAACAGTGCAAAAACACCTTATTCCCTTTACCTAGTTTTGCCTACATTTAACATTTTACCCCATTTTCTTTATCATTTGTACCTATCACACAACACACACACACACACACACACACACACACACACACACACAGGTATAATTCGTTTTTCTAAACCATTTGAAGGTAACTAACCTGCCTCACCGTCACATAAACCCTGAATACTGAATACTTCAGCCGGGACTTCCTAAGAATAAGAGATACTCTCTTACCCAGCCACAGTACCTTTATCAACTTCAGTAAAATTAACCTTGACACAATAAGTTGTGTCTAAGCTATCATTTGTGTTTTAACTGCTAGTTGACCCAATAATATCCTTTATAGCATTTCTTGCCTTGCAGTGCAAGAACCAGTCTGGGATCACATCTTACATTTGGTCATCATGCCTCTTCTACCTTGAACAATATTTTGAAAGTTATATAAATGTTAAGCAATTGATTGTTTGCACTAAAAAAGAAAAAAAAAAAAGGATTATATTCAACAAACTACCGCAGTGTTTAATTAGGACACCCCAAAGTCAAGTTTTTGCCAACCTTTGTAATTGAAGCATGTGGAATCCAAGAATCAGGGAATACGACAATAACAAGAATAGCAATAGCTACAACAAAAATAATAACCGTTTATTGAGCACATACTGTGTGTCAGGCACTGTGCTAGTGATTTAGGTGCATTATCCAAGAGACCAAGGCTGCCTTTTCTCTCCCCAAGTGCAGAGATGGAAGGGCTTTGAGAAATGTGCAGGGCACCTTTTCCTTCCGGGAATCTCAGCACTGGAATCCCAGCTCTGCAATTCTGGCAGCAAGGAGTCCTGGCCCTGTTGGGCCTGGAATTGTGTTGGGGGCATGAAGGAGGTCCAGCACCCCAGGTCTTTATCTCCAACTTCAAGGGTGAATCCCCCACCCCACCCCAACAAGCAGCCTATCTGGGCCCATGTGGGCCTCCTGTTGCCAAGTGCAGGCAGGAAAGCTCCCCACATGTGTGCCTGCTAGGCTGAGCCCAGCCCTCTCCCAGCTCCACTAATTGACTGTGCAAACCCTGGCAAGTGACTTAACCCCTCTGTGCTTTTCCTTCCTCGGCCCAACCAGAAATAGATGAAGCATGTGGGAGGTTTTCAAAAGTTAGGTGACTTGATTTTAAATGGTTACGGTAATTTCTGTATCAACCAATGGGGTGATGTGCAGGAGAAGGCTTAGGAAATTGTAGCTAGTTAAGGTAGGGAAGGAAGAGGTAAGGATTCGAATTCAGACCCTGGTTAACCACCTCCCTCCTACCTGTGGCCAAATAACCAATTCCTCTGAGCTTCAGTTTCTTTATCTGTACACTAGGAACAATATTATTTACCCATCAAAATAAACATACTGGTGAAGGTCTAGGCCAAAACTATCTAACAGAAATTTCTGTGATGATGTAAATGTCTTACATCTGCACTGTCCAATATAGCAGATACTAGCTACATGTGGCTATTAAGCACTTGAAATGTGGCTAATAAGACCGAGGAACTGAGCTTTTGATTATATTTCTTTGTAAGTAATCAAAAATTACGTAGCCACATGTAAGCAGTGGATACTGTGTAAGACCACACAGGTCCAGGTGGAAACTTTCCTTCTAGGTTCAACTCTACTCCAAAGTAGAGGGTACCCCAGGCAAGCACTTCTCGATCAGCCCCAGGAACTGAGGTTTGCAAACCTCTGACAATCTGAGAGTCTCAGTTAAATTAGAGTGTCTCCAAACCCACTGATTTAACACCTTTCTCTGTTTGCTCTCCTGTTGGGGGAGCAATTTCCGAATATCCCCAATGGCTGCAGTCATTGATTTATTTAGCAAACATTTTCTGAACCCCTACTGTGTGCCGGAAAACTAGAGCCAGCATGAAACTAAGGACTGAGGGAGCCCATGAGCTGGAAAGGAGCAGGGAGGAAGGCATGAGAAAAGAGTGACACAGTGTGTTCCAGACTAAAAAACACCAAGGGTAAAGGCCCCAGTGGAGGGTCAGACTGGGCAGGTTCAGAGCTCACTGACAAGTCCCGTGTAGCAGAGGGTGAGGGTGGGTATAAGAAAGGGCTAAGGGGCTTGGAGGGCACCTGCACCCTGAACCCCTGCTCCGGGCTGCCCTGCTCTGTGCTCTGCCGCAACAAGCGATCCTCACCCCCAGTTGGGGTGCACTAAGCCAGAGAAAGGCTATGGGGTGTGCAAAACCCAGGAGGCACTTAAGATATCTTTTAGAAGGAAGGAAAGAAGGCGAGGGCAGAGGTGTTTACAGCCACACTTATAACTGGAGAGAGCTGTTTTGGCACTCCACTCTAGATTAGGAAGTCACTGATTCATTCATTCATTCCACACATTTTTTAGCCTGTTCTATGTACCAGATACTGGCTTAAGACCTGGGATACAGAAGTGGGGGAAAAAAAAAAAAGACATAGTCTTGGTGATAAGGGCTGGAGAGAAAAATAAAGCAAGGTGGGAGACAGGATGTAACAGGGATATGGGGGTGGCCAGGCTATCTCATTAGCCGTCCAGGATGGTCTTTCTACAGAAGTGACATATGAGAAGAGACTGAAGGGAGGAAGTGGTGGTTGAACCAAGTGGATGTCTGCCAGAGGAGCAGGGAGTGCAAAGGCCCTGTGGCAGCAGCAGGCTCGGCAAACAGTGGGGACCCAGAGGAGCCCCCCATGTCTGGAGCACAGTGATCAGGCAGGAGAGTGATGGGAGAGGCAGTGACAGAAGGGTCCAGGGAACATGCACTGTGGGGCCGTGGGGGTCACGGGCTTTTGCTGAGGGGGGTGAGAAGTCTCTGTGGGGCTCTGAGCATAGGAATACTTTTAAAGCATTACAGAGGCTGCTGCGATGTAGGAGCAGGTAGAAGCTGGGGTGGCTGGTTTCAAGAATACTGCAGTTATCCAGGCAAGGAATGATGGCAGCTGGGATCAAAGCAGTAGCAGCGGGGGCGGCTCTGTTTGGAAGGTGGACATGCCACGATTTGCTGAGGGATCGGATGTGGGGCATGAGGGAAAAAGAGAGCCTCAAACTTCTAAGCCCGAGCCACTGGAAGGACAGGCCTGTCATTTACAAAGATAGAGAAGGTGCCAGAGACAGTTTTAATGAGCAGAGGAGACAAGACGGTTCATCGCCGGGCACTGTGAAACCCTCATTCGACATCGAGGTGGCAAAAGAGGTGAGTCTTTCTCCCAGACTCTGATATTTGGGGTTATTTTAAAAATGAATATTCTGGGTCCCAGCCTCATGCACCTCTCCACTCCCTTTAATACAAATTTCTTGTGAGGAATGTTTTCCTGTTTTCTGGCTGCATGTTTAAGGACATGGAGGAATCAGGAAAGTGGGATATAATTTGTGACTCTTTGGAGCTGGGGTTCACACAGCAGTTCTCGGCCCTGACATGTGGAAAGAGATCCAGCTGTGTAGAAATCTCTCCACATGAGACATCATAGGGTAAAATTTATTTCACATAATAGGTTTAGCAGGAGACGTAAAGGGTAATGGTGCCCTGAGATGATCTTTTGACACTGAGGCATGTGAGTGAGTGAAAAATTCCTCCTCAGCAGGGAGAGGGGTTAAGAGGGGGGAGTGTCGGGTCTACTGGTATTTGTTTCAAATATGCTATTGTGTGTGTGTGTGTGTGTGTGTGTGTGTGCAGCAGGACTCTGGTGTGGGCTATGCCCCACCACATGTGGATGGGTGGCTTTTCCTGGGTTTTGCCGGAAGTGACCCTCCCTGCATTGTCCTCGCTGAGGCCACTCTGCCTTGACAGCTCGAGGAGTTTCAATCCCTCCTGTCTCCAGCCACATTAACCATGCCCCCTATCTGCCCCAGTCCCAAGGACCGTCCTCACATCCTTTTGCGCATCCAGACCCCTGTGCTGGGCAAGAAGTAGCTTTCCAGTTTTCCTAACCTCATCCTCTCCTTCTTCCTACACAGTAGTTAAGAGGGGCAGGCTCTGCACCCAGAGTACCCAGCTCTGAGTCCTAGTTCCCCACTTTTTAGCTGTGTGACTTCAGGCAAGTGTTGAACTTCTCTGAGCCTTGGTGGTTTCCTCATCAGTAAAATAGGGATGATGATTGTACCCATTTCAAAGGGGTGTGGCAAGAATAATATGGGATGCTACGGGCCCCTTATGGTGCATCTGTGGAAAAGGCGTCCCTCCCTCCGGGGCAAGGACTCAGAGAGCAGAATGTGGGCTGGATTCAGCCACACTTGGGCTTCCTTGGCAGGGTAGAGTGTGTCCAAACCATTTGCACAGGCCCGGGAAATACAGCTACAGCAGGCAGACATGGTACGTGCTTTATAAATATTATCCAGTATTACTAAGTGTTGTCACCCGAGATGACGGCAGCCAGCTTGGCTGGACGGCCACCTTTACCCTCCTTTCAACGTCCTGACACCCCCAGGAAGTTTCTTTTCCGAATTCAAACAAGGTAACCAAAAAGGGGTGACCCTGTGCATCAGAGCGCCCCACCAAGCACCCCTGCCCCAGCTTCCACTGACGATCTGGGTGGGGGTGGGAAGGGTGGTTTTTACCACTTAAACCTCTAAGTACCTGTGAGCAGCTGGTGGTATTTCTGAACTTGCAAAGAAGGGAAACTAATTTTCCCAGTTCCAGAAAATGGCTAGAGGCCGCCTAAATGCCCCCTCCAGACGGGCAGCTGGAGCAGGCTGGGGAGAAAGCCGCGCTGCGTGGGCTTCCCGAGGACCATATGGGCAGCACGGCCCGCACCGTGGCTACGCCCGCCTTGCTTGTCATCCCCAATCACACTTGCTCTAATCCGTGTTTTAATTTACTCTGCTGGTGCCACACCAGCGCTGCCAGGGCGGTCCTTGGGGCCCCCTCATTCCTGCTGCTGATGACAAGGCATATGCAGAAGGCACAATTATTCACCCAACAAGGTGACAGAGGAGCCTCTGCTTGGGAATAGGTTTCCAGCTTCCAGCGTTTTCATGTCATTCGCCGAAGCACTTTGCAGTTTGCAAACAACTCTATGGAGACCATTTCTCTCTCCCACCCCCCACCTCTCTCTTTCCCCATCGCTCCCTCTCTCTTTCTTTCTTTTTCCAGAAAAGCATTTTGATAGTAGGAAGCGATGAGACCAAGGGGTGGCAGGGATCGTTGGCCATTGATCCTGAAGGCGTGCGTTAAGAAGGAGGCCGCACACTCCCCTCTTCAGCTGGATTATCGGATTTTTTTTTTAATCAAGTAAGATTCTCCTCTCCCTTCTCCTTTTCCTCCTCCTCCTCCCACACCCCTAACCCCCGCCTGTTTGGCCTCAAACAAAAGGAAATATGTCAAGCCCGGCCTATGAATTCGTAGTTTGGGCATTGTTTAGGTTCTCAGGCAGCCTCATTCCAAAGCACCAAGCCAAAATAGCTCTCAGCCCCGCGCCCGCGGTGTCTTTCATTTGCCACGGTCCAAGCCTCGTCAGCAATGCCTTTCGTTTCCTTATGGCCTAAAATGATTTTCTTTCTGTGAGGGCCATTTTGAGAAAGAGAGAGTTAGAGAGGGAGAGGGAGAGGGAGAGAAGAATAGAAAACCACTTCTCTTTTCCTTTTCAGGGTATCATTTGCAATTTAAAGCTAACCTGGGGAGTGTGGGAACAATGGCACTGCCCATAAAATGGTCCTGGCCGGGCAGCACACTGAAAGAGGGTGATGTCGAGCTGTTTAGCTCTTTGTCCTTCCATAATATCTACTTAATGCAGTTCAATAGCGGCGGATTGTTAGCAGCCTTACAGATTCTGTTAAGTTCTTCCCAAACCCTGCTATTCTCTTCCAGCTGTTGAGGCCCTGGAACTTTCAGCTGAGTCCAGAGCAGAACCCTCAGGAAAATATCTCTGGAAAAGGGGTCTTTTCCAGCCTAAAAAAGACCACACTTGAATTCAGACCTGCCACCGCAGCATCCAGCTCAGAACCCCGGCCTGTTGCTAAGTGGAGCTGTTTTCGAATCCCCACAGGCCCTCAAAGCTTTGAATTTGGGAGCACCCCTACTCAGTCATCAAATGTATAAAATGCCTGCACATTTCACATTCAATATCGTCTTCTTTGCTCCAAAATTCTTTTCTGAAAGCATTTTTTTTAGACTATTTTCATCATTTGCCATTCAGCTTTTGGGAGAATAAATGATCCATTTTGTTCTCAAGATTTTATTCTGTATTGTGACATTATGTTGAGATATAATCAGACAAGAGTTAAATTTCAGACAGGTTGACCCAATCCTACCTTTTTAGATATTTAATTAAGCATTTCAGAAGTTTGATCTTGCAGTTTTCTTTTTTATATTTTGAAGCCAACACTATAACTCCATTTTTAGAAAGGAAATAATTGCAGGGGCCCTCAGAAAGTGGACTTTGGGCCAACAGATACAATGGCTTCTCCCTGCCAAAAATTCCACCCCGTGTTGTCAGCTGGCGAGCCCCAGGACCAGCGTTTAAAACTATACTTAACACTCCGAGCCTGCCTAATAGGATTTTGCTGGACTAAATAGAATACCCTCCTCTGGGCCTAGCAACGTACCTGGCACCTGGGGCTGGGGCAGGAGTGGGAGAAGGCTGCAATGACCAGTTAACTAGTCAACTAGTTCTGGAAAAATCCAGCCAGGAACCAAGTCTTTTTTTCCTGCCTCAAATGCCAATTGCCTTGGATAACCCTGCCTCAGCGGACAGTTCTGGGCCCCCCTCTTCCCTGTTGCAGCATGGGGGGTCATGGGCAAATTTGCCCTGGATGGCGTAGCTTCCATGAGCTCAGCGTTCCGTGCTCCCGAGCGGCTGGTCCAGAATGGACAGGGATGGTGTGGGGGTGGCGGGCTGCAAAGGAGAGCCGAAGGGAAAAGGGACTGCACCAGGATTTCACACAGTTGGCTTGAAGAGGCAAGCACTAAGCTGCCTTTTCAACCACAGTAAACCCTGTCCATCTGGCCACCCTAAAACTCTGTTAGCTTGTTCCCCTTGCCCAGGGCTGATTGGGCCTCCTGAAGCAGAAGTAATGACATCAATGGTGTAAACCCCGGCCACTTGAGGGTATTACATTTCATTTCATGCTTGACTTAATCAAAACTGGGGAAATGAAATGTACACCTTTTTGATGTTCTTTTCCCTGCTGTTTAAAGAGAAGAATCTTAACCCATTTGATCTTCACATGCACCCGGTAAATGACCAAATATGCCAAGCTGTCAAAAGCAGAAGGCGGCCAGTTGCCAGGGGTGCTGGGTCACTGGGAAAGCACTTAATGTGAGCGGACTTAAGTTCGCAGCCCTGCCACTTGGTTGCAAATGTTAGCCTTTCACCCAGCGAAGCTGCGGTTACCAACTTTTTAAAGGAAAAAGGTGGGTTGGGGACATAAATATGTCATGCTCTCGAGTTGTGCTTCCAGAAGGTGGGTGCATGGGCTAGACTTGGTTTGAAAATTTCTCTCTGGCATCACCTCCTTCTAGAAGCCTTTCCCACTGTCCCCCAGTACTGGTTAAGAGGGGGCCTCTGGAGTGGCTCGGGATGTCTTTAGGCAAGTTACTTCACTTCTCCAGGAACCTCAGTCAACTCATCTGTAAAATGGTGATGACTGCAGTCCTGACCTCATCAGTCGCTATGAGGACTGAAAGGCATAATGTGTAGAAAGTTCTTAGCACAATGCCTGGCTCATAAGGTCTCCATAAGTGCAAACTATTAAATTAATACTCTTATTTATTATCAAACTATTAGAGTTCTCTACTCTTGTTAATTTATGTGTCCATCTCCTCCTCAATTAGGCTCTGATTCTGCAGAGATAGATCCCATGACTTCTCTGACTTTTTATGCTGAGAATTTAGCACAGTGCCTGGGATAGCAGATGCTCAATAAATGACTATGAAATACAAAAATGGATGGATGCAGTTTTATGCGGCAAGAGAACCCTGGGTTTCTTCATGTCCCAGCTTGGCCATTTATATACTGAGGGACCCTGGGCAAGTTGCTGAGCCTCTCTCTGCCTCAGCCTCCTCATCTGTAACAGGTCGGGATGGACTAAGAGTCTCAGAGATGCTAAAATTCTGTCTTTAATCAAAGACTGCGGTGTGGGATGGGGTGGGGGTGGGGGGGCAGAGGGGCTAGAGTAAGACTGGTGTCCTCCCCCTAACCCCAGGCAGCAGGAAAATGCTTAAATATGACATTGAACTATAAATATGCCATTGAACTAGCAGAAAGATGCCGAGGTGGATTTGTTGGGCAGCTAGACTGAGGGTTTGGAAGGACACAGTCTCAGGTCTGAGCAAACCTCAGGCCACACTCCGGGATCTCGCAGCTCTGATTCCTGTCCATCCAGCAGGGCTGGGGAAGGGGCTCTGGACTGCCTGTCCAGGGTTGGGGGGATGGTGGCGGGAGGGTGAGCCAGAGTCCTAAATTCAGAGTTGGTTGAAGCAGATATGATTGCCCATCTAGTTGGGGGATTTACAGCACCTTTGTCTATGGAAACACAAAGAGGGGGTGCTTGTTAAAAACCACCTCCCACCCCGGCCCTAGCCCTAAGTGCTGCACTCTGAACTGGCTCAGGAGGGAGGGGGTCCCACTGTCCTGGAGATTCCAGATACGTTCCCTGCGTGTGCCCCTACCCAAACAGCCTTGCCAGCTGCTGACTCACTAGTGACCTTGGGCAAGTCACAAAGACTCTCTGGGCCGCAGTGTCCTCATCTTTGAACCGAGGAAAACAAATATCTGCCCTCTCCTAGGAGGATCAACGAAAACAAACCATGCACAGCGGGGCAAGTGTTCCATTCGCTTGCCAGGGCTGCTTCTCTGGAGGGGCACACCATTTCAGCCCTGAGGTGGAAGATCAACCAGGTGGAAGGCCTCCCAGGAACAGGCATCAGAGTTGCTTAAAAGTGCAGAGAAGTAAATAAATTGTGTTATATCCATTAAATGGAACATCATGCAACCATCAGAATGAAGGAGGCATCTGTAGCAACTGACGTGTAAAGATGTCTGTGATAAGATGTAACCAAAAAAGAAGTCTCGATAAAACATTCAGAGCATGACGCTGTGTCTGCATGCATGTATGTGCATATATGTGTGTGTGTGTTCACATACTTAGCACAGTATCTAAGAGCACAACGTTCCGGAAGTGGGCTGAGTTCTGATCTGGAAACCACTACTCAGTAGCTTAATGACTTAGGTCAAGTAACTTAACTCCACCGTTACCTCCTTATCTATAAGGTGGGAATGATACTGATATCTGTTAACCTCATCTAGTTGTTGTAAAAGTTAGATGACAGGCTCATAACAGACACCTAAGGTTGTGTAAGCTCTTATTAGTTGTCCATAGAAGCATTAGAAAAGTCAGGCAGGATATGTACCCAGATGACAACCACGGTCACCTCTCATTTCTGAATTACCCAATTGCAAAACAAATCATCAAAAGAGGTGTGAGATTTTTAAGGAACACAGAGATGGGGCAGAGCTATAGACTGCTAGCACAAAAACTATTTCCAAAGATCTGATGGGTAATTGTCAGTCCGCATATTGTGACTTCACTTTGCCAATAATAATTCAGCGTTGGTCTGTGTAGGAAACTCTGCAGCCAGTAGATGCAGCTCCTCACAGTGCTTACTTAGGAGCAGGACTAGGACTCGGGTGAGGCAAGCGAGGCATCTCATTCGTCTGAGCCTGAGAGAGGGTGCCTCCTGCAATTCTGCACCTGATGCACTTCACTTGCCTTACCCCACTCCCAGCCCTGCTCCGGAAGGTGGGATTCTATAAACATTCACTTACTAAGCTCTGCATTTCTGCATTCTAATTATCTTGGCAATGAACAGGACGGGGTATCAATAAAGATGTAGTGCAATAATAATAACAACAGTTGCTACTATTACTTATCTATTTGGATCCCGGGCGTGGAGTTGCCTGCCACTCCCACCTTGCACATGGTGCTCCCCAAAGTTCTATGCGGAATGACACTTGCAGCCAGTCCTTTCAGAGCTCTTGCTGTGCGCCCATCCTTGTGCTGCACAGAGGATAGCCCAGTCAGTCCTTCCAACGGGCCTTCTAGAAGGAGTCTGCTATTATGCCCACTTTAAGATGAGGAAACATGAAGATCAGAGACCTCAAGAGACTTGCATGGGGTTGCACAGCTTGCAAGGTGCAAGTGGGATTTGAGCCCTCTAGCCAGACTCCAAAGCCTGCATTCTTAACGGATAATTCAATTTGCCCTTTTCTGTCCACATTTGGCCAAAAAACCTCATCTTTAACTTTGAGGTACCCTGGCACTTTATGTTTTCCTATTTTTTCCATTTTCCTTCCTTCCTTCCTTTCCTTCTTCTTTTCCTTTTTTTCTCCTCTCTCTCTCTCTTTCAATTTCTTTCTTTTGTAGAGCAGTATGCAATAGGCCCGATTTGATATGCAAAGGAACCCAAATATCCCACCAAGAAAAACCCCAGTCTGCTCCACCACTGGGCTACACCAAAAGATTTTTTTCCTCCCTTTTGTTAAGAGGCCTCATTTATGACTTGATGAAAACATTTGTAATAGATAATCAAATGCCGATACGTTGCAAGGGACAATGCCTTATTTGTTAATTATAGATTAACACGAGCAGGGACCCACAGTGCTAGAAAGGCAAAGGGTTCTGACACCTTTTCAGTGGCACAGGCTGAGCCCCGGGAAAGAAAGCCGGGAGCCCCTAAAGGGTCTCGTCTAGGACGATGATCCACCGACAGCTCTTGTGTGACAAGATACATAGTTTCTTTTCAGCAACAGGCAGATTATTGGTTACTATAGTTTCCCTAATGCTCAAATACAGCTCAGGCCTAAGCTGAACAGAATAGGTTAAAAGGTGCCGAAGTTTGGCCCGGGAAACCACATGTTGAGAATCAGACACTAAACAAAGCAAAAAGCACATCTCTCTGGTCTTTGATGTCTTTTCTGAGGGATGTAGAGTGAGAAAAATACAACCGGTGCCCAGGCCTGGGGTTTGATGGGCCCCTGTGACAATGCCGGGCCGAGTGGGAGCTGAGCACAATGGGCCAGACGGTGACCCCAGTCCCAGGCGGCCCTCAGCGCCCCGCACACAAACGACCCCACTGGAACAGGCCCTTTAGCCCCCAGTTTCTTAGAAATTTTCTGCCGGCCTCCCCAGCCCAGCTCAGCCTCCTGCCTTCCAAACCTGCTCCCTCCCGAGAGATGTGACTTTCTCACAAAAATGCCCTGGCTGGCTCCAGACCCTTTAAATGCAGCCCCCTCTAGCACAGTTTCCCTGCCTGTTTTGAATTCTCCTTCATCTGCATAAACATCTCTCCTCAGTCTCCGAACAGGAGATAAGTGTTCTCCCCTCAAATAATTCATCTTTGCTCTAAAATATTGCCTCCCATATCCCTTGGTGGAGACGGTATGACGTTTTTCATAAACGGGATTAAATTAACCACTATTTATGCTGGCAAGGTGGGCTTCTCTTCTTCTGCTGGAATCTGTTTATTCCATTTTGCTTTTTATTTAAATTTAGGGAGCAAGATAAATGCGCTTTCACATTTGGAGATCTCCATCCATCACCAGCTGGCTGCATCTGGGAAAATAAGTGTGGGGTGGGGGGAGCGAGAAGGAGCCAGAGTCAAGCCCATGGAGTTCTGAATGTTTTTTGGTGGTTGTTGCGGTATTGTGCTTCAAGTTGTCATTAGTTCTTTATAATGTTTCATGAAAAATATCTAATTGTAACAACTGTATTCCTCGAGTGAACATATTCCTTGAATTGAAGCTCTCACAATGGCCATAGGATAACTGTCCTTGAATTTGAGCCTTTTGTGAGCTGTCAATAGGCTTACAATGTGCTGAATAAGCAGGCATATTAATGGGCAGATGCAATAGCCAGTCATTCTTCAGCCTCAAATCTTCTTATGCAAATACCCCATGAATTCAGTTCAAAGCGCTGCCTTCAAAATGAGCTGAGCTCCCTCTCAGAAGGGACCCCGAGAGAAAGTGACATGAGAAAAGTTTAGACACTTGTTTTTATAACTGAACATGATCTTGTTATCATAATCTGATACTGGTCACTTGCATGGCCGGCTTGTAGGATTTTAAACCCTTAACAGAGAGAGCTAATCTCCACCTTTGTAGCAGTGTGGACAGAATCCCGGCGTGCAGGGAAGCCAGCGGTGGGGGCACAGTACGTGCTTTCTCAAACAGAACTTTTCAGGATGAAAGCTTTTATCCTATGGTAATCACTGGGTGGGTTTCAGTGGTGTTGGTAAGGTTGGCAAAGGGCAGTGAAGGCAACGTCTTAAAAAGCAAAAATAACCAATTCTCGAAACTACCCCCAATCATCCTGAGTCACCTCTCAAGGTCCCCAAACCAGCCCTTGTAAGTTTTCAAAGATCCCATAGAAAACTGCGCCAATGTCACCTCTACCCTAACCTCAGGAAAGATGAATAAGGTGTTTTTATTCTTTTCTTAGCCTTTTATATATATCAACGCATTTAATTTTTACAAATACCCTATGAAGTAGCTACTATCATTTTCCCCATTTTACGGAGGGGAAAGATGAGGAAAAGGAGGTTAAGTTACTTGCCCAGGCACTGAGCAGTTACTAAGCCTCCTAGGGAAAAATCTGCTGCTGGCACACAAGCTAATTCCAGGGGGAGGTGGGCAAAAAAAAAAAAAAAAAAAAAAAAAAACCATGAAGACTTTTCTGGCTCCCCCTTACCTCTCTGTGCTGGGCAGCCCAACCAGCCTGAGGAAATTTGGTGCTTTCCTTCTTGACACAGTAACATCATAATACATTTCTATTTAGAAAAAAATATTTTAAAAGAGACTGCAGACTTAATAATCATATTCCTTTCTAAATCTAGCCAGTTCTACAGCTGCATCTCGAGCTGAATCCCACAGCCATCCTTAAGTTCAATACACTGACACTTCATATTAAACTGAAAATCAGTTATGTTGCTTAATAAGAAGAGCCTAATGGTATGATATTATTAACGACTGCAAAAACCACGATTTCCCAAGTATTGACTCAAGTTTACTCATTTACTTATTAGGCATCCACTCTTTATTCCTTGCACCCACACCTATTACTCTCACTTTATAGTTGAGGAAACATGCCCAGAGAGGCTCAGTAACTTGTCCATAGTCAAAGAGCTGTGGTTTGAACCCCGGAACTGTGGCAGTCAAGATGTTCTAGCTACCCTGGGGTGGGTGGCAGGTGCACTGTCCTTTGATCCACCCTGAAATTGCCATTCCACCAGGTTATTCTAATCTGCCTTCCCCTCACCGAAGGCCAGTTTCTTTCCTTGCACTTCACTCCCCACCTCTCTCTATAAGGGCTTTTTGGTTAATTATGTTACTGCTTTGCCTTCCACACGTTGTGTGTGTGTGTGTGTGTGTGTGTGTTTGCATGTGTGTGCATGCACGCATGTGTGAGTGCTTGGGTGTGGAGGATGAGAGTGGGGGTGCAGGTGGTAGAGAAGAAACAGGGTGAGTAACCATTAGAGAGACAGGGGTTTGCCCAGAGCCCTGCATCTGGGTCACTCGACCTCCAAGATGCCTTCAGGCCAGAGACACCCCCTTTCTATGACTTAAGAACCTAAGGGTTTGGCACCAAAGAGACTCAGATAACACAAAGGTGACACATGTCTATGCTCTCCAGAATCATACAATTCTAACAACAACAGTAACGATAAATGATATAATAATAATATAATAATAATAGGGACTGATTATAGATGCCTTACCATGCCCCAGGCTCTAGCCACTAGCCATAGATAGGATAAGACAAAGGGAAATAAGTACTGCAAATGTGAATAAATGTAGGCAACTGTTGGGAACATAAGGTGGGAGAAGGGGGCTTTAATGACTAATGGGGAATCCTGGGAACACTTATCAGAGATGGTAGCATTTTAGGCTAGCCAATAATGGATGATGCTAACAAAGAAGCTCCAAGTAAGCAGGGTGGTTTTATTTGGCCTGTGCAAGATTTTAAAAATGGGGAGAGAGCACATCAATATCTGGATTTTTCAGCTCCTTTTGAAAAATTGGAAGCTCTTGCAACACAGAACCTGCCCTCCTGGGCAACCGCAACCAGCTAGCTGGTACTTTGTATAGGTTCCAAGTTCACTTTTCCGAAGTCCCCACCACTCCCTATTGTCCAGGCCCATAATTCCTCATCCAAAACTTTAGGGAACAGATGAATCTCTAAATTCAGAATTGTTAAGATTTTAGACAGGTGATATGGTGCATAAATTATGTCTGGGGCAACACCCTGCAATCAATCCCATTCATATTTCTGTAGTAAGATGAGTGGGATAAATACAGGCTATAAGTAGCCTCTCATCAGTGCGGGTCAGATTTTGTTGCCAAATAAGATCAGGTCAGGGCAGGTTTTGTCACAAATGATTTATAACGAACATGCATGTCAGAGCTTTTTGGATTTGGGGAATTCAGATAAGGGGTTGTGGTCCTATCTTACGTCCAGCCTACCTCACTCACCTGTGTTCTGAGCTGGCCTCAGAAGGCACCTCTATTTTTGATTTCTGCACTAACAGGTGAAGTCCAGGGGATGGTGGGTGAGTGGACGGAAAAAGCATTTCCAGGCAGAAGGAAATGCATACAGGAAAGCACAGAGGCAGGAAAAGTAATGGGTATAATTCTTGGAGATATTTGCTGGAGAAAGTTGAATGCAGCAGGTTTTCTTTAAAAACAACTTGGAGAAAGGGAAACATATTTCAGAAAATCCTTCAAAGTAAAAAATACATGTGTCCCTTCTTTGTTCCTGCCCATATCCATGGAAGCTCATTTCAGGCCGTGGGCTCTGAGAGGGCAACTCTAGATGATTCTTCAGAACCCTGTGGACTGGGTCTTGAGCTTAGCAGCCACGAGTACACAGCTTGCACCGCCGGTGACATCTTTTTTGCTCTGCCCCATGAGTCAGGGCAGATCAGGATGCCACGAGGCAATCAGCATTATGAAAAACTTTTGGTTTAACATTTCATCTGGGGTCAAGATTAGAGAAAAACAAAACAAAAAAGCCCAATTATTCCTTTATAGTTTATCTAGAGACCAAAATCCTATTTTTTTCCCCCATTTAAACAGACCATTTTTAGTCACATCCCTCATCTGCTCAATGGTTTCACAGCAGGGGACAAAATAGACCAATCTGCCTACCCTCAGGGAGCTTTATGCTTTAGAGGAGGATGCTGGTCAGTCAGTTGTTCCCACAGGGCTCGTTATCATACCACTTAGAGACCCTGAAGCAGCAGGTCCACCATCAGTGCCCTTTAGAGAGAGAAACTGAGGCACATCTAATGGAAAGATCTGCTTTGCTCTCGTACCACCTATTTTGGCTACATTTAATTACTATCTAGGTGCAAATCAAATGCAATCTTCAACCTGAGCACATTTGAACATTCCCCTGAAGAAAGAAAACTCTTTTTTTTTTTTTTTCCTTTTTTGACCTTTACCAGTGATGTAGAGATGTGGAAAGGCTCTTAGAAGATGGCTGTGGTTAGATCACCATCTCCCTACAAGAACATTCTGTACTTTAGAGGGGTCTCAACTTTCCCCAGAGTTTTTCCTGGAGGGTAATTGGAAACTGTGGTTAACGTAGCATGGCTTTTCAAATTGAGTTGAAAAGTTCATCAAAATGTCATTAATCTCCTTTACATAGCCCTTCTTGATTAAGTCAAACGTGAGTCTGACCGATTATTTATGAAACAGGGCTCCTGATGGGGTTCTTTTGGCATCTGTGGCCCGACATTAGGTTGGAGACAGACGAGCACTTCACAGGTGGGTTTCCTAGCCCTACTTAAATGCCATCCCCACCCGCTCCAAACACAAGTGATTTCTAACCAGTCAACAATTTTTGATAGCTAAGTTCAGTTGAGCATTTATCTAACCACGTGTAAGGTATAGACGATGATGAAAACAAAACTAAACAAAACCCCTTGTAATATAGGGGTGACTATTTGGAAGAAACTTGTGTATTTCAATCTAGAGCTAACCCTAATTTGATTTTTCTCAGGCTCTTCTGTCTGCATTAAGATAAGACATTTGGTTTGTCTTCTGAGCTCTGCTCTGCAGTGGGGCTGGCCAACAAATGAAGCCAGAACTTTGCTCTATGGCTATAGTAATAATGACAATGACAATAATAGCAATGACAACTTCCATATGTTTCTGTATGTCCAACTCTCAGTTCTTACAACACATCAGTGAAAGAGGAACTGTTGATCTTTTTCTTCTGAAGAAGAAATGGAGCCTCCAAAGGTTCAGTTCATGTGCACAGGGTCTCAGGGTCAAAGTCTGAACCCAAGTCCGTGAAAGGAGGGTGTGTCCTGGCACTTAGTTGTCATGAGTGAAAATTTTCCCCCCAAACCATTTTCATTTGGACAGAGAGGACATATCTCAGCCAATGACCCAGAGGGCCAGAGGGCCTCTGAGACTGTGTGATAGAATTTTTAATGATTTGGGCACAAATCACAAGACAAGTGACAAGAAGACACACAAGCCTGCTGGGAGCCTCAGGACAAAGTAGAATCACAGAGGCAATCCAAACGGAGAACTCCAGGGAAAAGCCAGTGGGTCTGGGAATGGACCAGAACTGTGGTCCTCTCGGGGCCACCCTGCTCCAGCTGCGTACCACGCCGCACGGCCGTGTCTCTGGGGGTGCTGGGAAGGAGGGAAGGGGACTGCTCGGCAGCCCTGGCTGCCCTAGGCCTGGTCTAATGTTATTGAGATTTCTCCTGTTTGTCCTGGTGGCAAAAACATGGCAGAATGAGTTGCCTGGAACTTCTGCCAGCAGGCTCAACAAATGTCATTATTTATGTAGGTCAGGTTTTCCTCTTCAAGAGAGAGAGAGAAAACCTGTATTTCTGGAGTTTCAGATGACTTAGTGGCCCCTGACACTGCTCTAGGCAAGTTGCCATTCAACGCCTTGAGGCGCAACCAGACCCTGTTTTATGAGTTTCTAGATCCCCCAATGACATCTTTATTAGTGTCTGACTCCAGAGTGTGGCTTCTTAAGGTCCAGTTTCCCACGTCTCTCTGATATGTCCTGCAGGGAGAGGAGGGACACATAGGTAGATTCCTGGGTTTTGCTTGGTTTTGCTTTTATGGTTTGGGTTCTGCTTTCTTCTTCCTCTTCTTCTTCTCTAACCCCCCCACCACCACCTCCTCCTCTCCTCGCCCTCCTCCTTTTAACATTTTAAAACCTCCTCCAGGTTTTATATTATGAAGTGAAATATATCACCCAAATACATCAGCACCTCCCTCCCTGCCTGTGTGGCTTTTCTGTAAGATCAAACACCTTAAATGAGGTCATCCTAGATTTTAATGCCTGGACTTGAATTTATTTGTAAAAGATAAACATCCCAACCTGAACTAACTTAAGCAAAAATGGGAATTTATTTATTGGCTTATTCAACTGAGAAGTCATGAGCAGCACTAGGTTCAGGCATGGCTGAATCTATCATCGATGATGTTAACAGGATCCAGTTTCTCTCCTCTTCTTTCCTCTTGGTTGGCTCTTTCTTCAGGCAGGCTTCCCCCTTAACTTGTACGATGGCTTCCAGTGACCCTGGCTTACATGTCCCTGTATCCACACCTGTCCTACTCCAAAAGACAGGGCTTGTCTCTAATTGGCTCAGATCGGGTCACATGTTCATCTCTGAACCCATCACTGTGGTCAGAAGATGGATATGTTGATTGGCTGAGGCCTAGATCACATCTCTGTTCTGGAATCTGGGGTGGAAAGGGCTCCTTCCAAGCCACATAGACTGAGAAACAGGGCTGGAGTTGGGGGCAGGGGTGGTCTTCAAAAGATATATAGATTTTTGTTTCTAAAAAAAGGAGAACCAATAAATGACCATTACCCAAGGCTTCTACCAAAGATCCAAGCTGTCTTACAGCAACTCATTGAATAATTTGCAAATAGAACAGCTGCTCATAACATTTCCAGTACCAGAGATATGTACTATTTCCGATGGGAATAGGTTTGCCAGGCTCTTTTTTTTGCAGAAGCTCTGGAACAGATGAGGATGGTCTTGCTTTGATGTCATTTTAAATGAGTACACAAAACGCCTTTCTAGAACGTTCCAATTATCATCCAAGCCACTAACTCATGTTCCTTTGAGAAACGGATCAAGTTGGACACAAGTTGGATTTTTCTACTGATTTCAGGAAACCTTGTTGCTTTTCCTTCACTTACCAAGGAAACCTTAAACTGAGTGTAAACATTTATTAAAAAAAAAAACTTCAGTTTTAACAACTAAAAAAATCTAAAGGAAACACCATACATGGTCTTCTACTCACATGGAAATTTTAACCTTTAAAGTGTGGTCTCATCCATCATTACTTTTGACCAGTGTGTCTCAGCTGGGGGTAATTTTGCCCTGCAGGGGATGTTTGGTGATGCCTGGAGATGTATTTGTTTGTCACTACTAGGGAGAGGCTGCTACCAGCACCTAGTTAGTAGAGGCCAGGGGTGCTACTAAACCTCCTACAATGCACAAGTCACCTCCCACAGCAGAGGATTATCCAGCCCAAAATGTTAATCATGCCAAGGCTGAGAAACCTTAATTTTGACCCTCCCAAAAGCTCTATGGGGAAAGTCAGACTGGTGACATGGTGTCCTCATTTGACATTGCCCGCAGAGATTGTATTAACTAAGAATGCATTTGGCTGTGTAAAACAGAAAACCCAACCAACAATGCCTTAAGCAAACAGACACTTATTTTTCTCACATAACCAGAAATCCCAAGTTTGGCAGGTGCTGATGTTTGTGTGCTCTAAGATGCTACCAGAAACCTGGCCCTGTTTCTCTGCTCTGTCATTCCTGGTAGGCTGGCCTCCTGGTTATAAAAGGGTTTTTGCAGCTCTCTGAATCATTTCTGTTCAAAGCAGGGACAATGGAGAAAGGGTTGGCACCAGCCACCATTTACCTTTTATCAAGCAATCGAAAACTCCCCCAGCACTATCCTCTTCCCATCAGACATCTGCTGACATTTCATCGGCCGGAGCTGAGTCACCTGACCACCTCTGGCTGCAAAGGAAGCTGGGAGAAGGAATAATCAGCTTTCTAGCTGTATAATGGGAGATGGCAAAGGAGAGTGAGTAGGGATTAAGGGTTGAATCGGGCAGCCAATGGTGACTGCCACAGTGGATAAAGGACTTGTTCAAGGTCTCACAGCCAGTCTCAGAGTCAGTCTAGAACTCAGATGTCCTGGTGTCTAGCTCTAATCTCATTTTTCTAGGATATGTCAGGCTTTTGGCAATGACTGTGTTTCCAGAAAGACAGAGCTGGTTAGCGAATCCAGAGAAAGAACTGGCTCATTACAAACTCCACAAGTTCAATTTAGCAGACCAGAAATTGCATTTGTATCCTCACTGCCTTTGTGACTAGAAATCTCTCCTGGGCCTTATAACTGCAACTTATAGCAGTAGCGATAGTGAGACCACAAACCCAGTGGCCCTGCAAACTGACTACATGTCTCCGATCTCATATATCAGAAGCCCAAAATGATCAAAGGGTAAAATCCCAAACAAATTGCTGAACTGGAAACTCTCTGAATGGAAATGAAACATCAAGCCAAACAGGTGCTTCATACAGACCAATATTTTTCAGTTGCAGCCCATTAGTGAGTGGCAAATTCAGTTAGAGGACCATGACCAGTATTTAGAAATACGGAATAGAATAGTATAGAAAAGAAGTGACAATAACATTGCACATAGAAAGGTCAGTATGCTTGGACAACTTTTGTTTCAGTTGTGTGTCTATGTGTGTGTTTGTACTACACTGCAATGTAAAATATCTTCTTTACTATGGCCCACAGTCAAGAAGTTTGAAAAACACTATTTTCCCTTTGTCCAGAGATGAAAGATCAGATAAAAGTAGAAGCAGAAACTTCCCTGCCATGCAGGCCAGGCTGGTGCCTTGTCTATTTAGGCCATTAATGAATTGTCCTTCTGCTTCCTAATTATCTTGAAAGCCTGACTGAAGGGGGTTTTCCTCAGATCTAAACAACACTCCTGCCATTCTGTCTCTTTGGGCTGAGTGGCCAGTCAGCCCTGGCACCTTCGCAAGCCAGCTCTGGCTAATTAGAGCTCCTGCTCTCCCAAGACGGCCCTTCTTTGGCGTTATAATTCCCTGGGGTCTCTCGCCTGTGGCACCTCTGATTTGAGGCCTGGCACCCTCGTAAGCAGTCTCCGAGTGGTGACGAGCTAATTGAAACGAGAAGGGAAGAGGCAGCAGGATCTGAAAATCTTCTTGACAACTTGGATTTTCTGGGTTTGGGGATTAAATACTTGGTCCTTCATAAAGTAAATATTTTCTATTTACTTTAAAACTAAACTAATTTAAAGTAACTTGTCCACAGCATCTTCCTTTCTTGCTTTCAGAGAGGCCTCTTGCTCTTCACCCAGCACCCAAGGCACGGCAGAGGGAGAGGGGAAGAGAGAGCAAGAAAGAAAGATCCTTTGGGAAAATTTTGAGAAAATCCCACCAGTAATCCTTTAAATTCACTTCCCAGCTCCCCATAAGGGATAGAAAACCATTTAGACTTTAGTTCATATATTTTAAGACCAGTGACCCCATCATATATGGTTCTAGCCACAAAAGAGTAGTGACAGCAACCAAATGGCCTTTTCTGCTAAGATACCTTAGGTCTCAGTTAAATCACTATTATCACTTCAGCTCAAGGAGAAACTAGAAAATACGCACTTTGAGCTTTAAAATCAACAAACTGCAAGTATTCTATATCCTTCTGCATCATTAAAGTGTGCAATGAAACTCAGATATGTTAAAAAATGTAACTTCATTTATTTTCTATAATTGACCTCATCTTTTCCTGGGGCTCCCATCTTCATTGATTGTAGTATCCTCTGGTTTAAAATAGTCTCTTTTGGGTAAATATGAAATCTACTCAGAGTTCTTGATAGAGTTGTTTCTTTACTTTCCAACAATCTCTCCTTTCCTTTGTCATTTCCAAAATGGCGCCTGGGCATAAGGGCAGCTTACGTAGTCTCATGGCAGCAAGAGAAGGGGTTGATGACCCTTGGTTTATACTCTAGGCTCTCACACCCTGCTACCTGGTGACCCAGAATCTTATAAGGGCATCTGATGGTGGGGCCCATCCATCCTGCCCTGCGGGCCATCAGGCTTGAGCCCACTATGAATGCCCTTGGCCTCTGCCAGGGCCTCTGGTTATGAAGTCCTCACTGTGGGTGGCTGCCTCGCCTAACCCCAGGTCCCTCCTGGCTCATTGCTCCCCTGACTTCTTTATCCCTTCCCGACAGTATGTGGGAATTTTGAGATGCCCTGTATACCTTGTGCTGGCTGCGGGCAAGCAGGAGCTCTGCCTCACTTCTGCCCACCTTGACGTGACCTCTGGCCATGCTGCTCCAGGATGGACTTAATATCACCCTGTGCTAGGTCAACCCCAGGCAACTGAAAGGACATTCACGATCTCTGGGAGGTGGGAGCCTACTTGACGTCATCTCCATTCTCCATTCTTTCCAGAATTAGAGCTCCATGTTCATGTATCCAAGCCATCTCTTGATATATAAAGAGGAGTTTGGTGTGGGGGGAGGTTGAATGCTCTCTTTCTGCCCCAACAATGACCATCATCTCTCTATACTCAAAAGGGTCTAATTTCAGACACCAAGTTGATCTGTGACCTCTTCGTTTATATTTGCCTTCCCCTGAAACATAAATTAGAGAATTGATGGTTCCACAGAAGAACTTAGCAAGGAGGTGCCATTGTTGTCATGTATGGGATGCATTGGCTGAATTTCTAAAAATAATTTTTCTTGTTGAAGCTAAAGGATGGCATGTGGGGGGTCATCTCAACCTTTCTCTCTGCATTTGTGTATGTTGGAATTTTTCTGCAATCAAGAGTTAATAATAAATAAGGGAAAATACACTTGCCCGTTACACCTAGAGAAGTAATCTGTTGTCAGGTTTTCTGGACCCTGTGGGGCCGGAGGTTGGCCTGCCCTAGCCCAGAAGGTGGAATGTCCGCTCCCTTCTGCCCAGGGAGGGACTGACAAGCTGGGTGAAGCCTGCAGCTGAAGTTTGGGCTGGAAGTCATCGCAGCTCCGCTCTGAGCTGCCAGTGGCTCCTGCTTCATTAAAATAACAGGAGAAGCCCCTGGTTTAGCCCAATTTAATTTTCAACTTTTATAATTCATTTAAAATTGGATCAAGGAGTTAATTTATGACAAGGGCGAGGGGTGCCCCGTGTGCTGATTGTGGGCAGAGGCATTCTAACTTAATTTATGGTTAAGGAAGCTTGTTGTAATTGAGTGCATAAAGGTGGTTTCTCATCTGGATTTTAGAGTCCCAGGGTGAGTGGAGAGAGAACTGGGTGCACCAGGCTCTCCTTTTGTGGGGTGGGAACGTGGGTGAGTCCACAAGCTGGCAGAACATTGGAGGAGGGCACATTTTGATCAGATGCCATCAATCAAAAGCTTGCCAAGGGGGTAAGAAAACCCCTTACAGCAGCCAGCCCCCCCCCTCCTTCCCGGATAACCTGGGCTTCTCCCAAGGCCCTTGGAGGACAGGAGCATGTTCTGGAGCAGGGAGGAAAGTGCAGCTGGGGTGCCTGCCAGGTGAGACTAACACTCTGTGGGACGGAACTCTACAAAAGTGCCAAGATGCCACAGACGGGGTGGGGGTGCCACGGACTTTGAAACTATCTGTTCAGCAGCTCAAGGTGCAGTAGGTGTGTATGTGTGTGCATGGGAGTGAAGCTGCAAATGTGAGGGTATCTGGGTCTATCTGTGAGTATAAGTGGTTGTGTGGATGTGAAGAAATGTGTGTGCATATGTGCATGTTGTATGAATGTGGGAGAAGGTGTGTATATCTGTAAAAATGTACATGGATGTGGAGAAGCATATATTTGTGAATGTGTATGCACTAATGTGGGGAGATGTGTGTATATCTGTGGATGTGTGAGTGTGCATCTTGGTGTATGCAGATGGGGAAATTTGAAAACATCTATGAATATGAGGATGTTCATGCAAATATGTAGACACTTACAGATGTGTGTTTGTGTGTGGGCTGGGTGGGGGAACGAAGGCATTTGTATGTGTGGTGCGTGTGTGTGAGCATGGGGAGATATGCGTATTCTTGAGAATATGGGTATGTATCTGTCTATAAATATGGAGTGATATGTGCTTATCTCTCAGTGTATGTGTGTGTGCATGTGTGTGAAGGAGGTGACAAGTTTATCTGTGGATGTGTGTGACTGAATGTGGAGGAAGTGTGTGTAACTGTGGATGTCTGCATCTGGATGTGTGAAGTGTGGATGCATCATTGTCAATGGAAGAAATTTGACATCTATTAATGTGTTCATACAAATGTGTGTATACTTGAGGATATGTGTGTGTGTGTATAGCTGTAGATGGATATGCCGGTGTGTGTACCATGTGGAGGGATGTGCGTGTGCACTCACAGGCATGTGTGAATGCAGGGTATGTGTGTGTGTGCTCATGTGAGTGCTGTGTGTAAGTGTGGAGATTTGCAAGTTTATTTGTGAACCATGCCTGTGTATACACGTGTGTCTATGTGCTCGCCCACTGTGGCTGCACACAGCACCGCAGGGCCACCATGATGGCTCAGTCTGAAAGTCATTGACAAGCTCTTGCCTTGTTCCTGACCTCTTAGACTGTTCGCTTATCCATTTATTCACAAGTATTTATGGAGCACCTTTTAAATGTTGGGCCCTGGGCTGGGCCGTGGGAACCAAGGGTGAACAAGGCAGCCAGTGTCCCTACCCATGCCCAGGCCACAGATGCCCTTCCTGGGCCGTGAAGCTTCCATCCAAGTGCCAAGGCTAATCATTCCCTGAACCAGCCCTCCAGGCTTCCATTGCCCACCCCCCCCCAAATCAGGGCCTGGGGACCAAGGGGCTCAGATGCCCCAGGGCGAGGGGCTCACACACACTCAGAAAGTCACGACCTCCTGGGGTTGCCGGGTCTGTGGCCCCCAGCCCCCATGCCTCTCCATTGGGTCAATTATCTGATTAGCATACCTGGTAATGCATGATAATGTGTCTGATCAATGCATCAGAGTGGCAAGGGGTTATTATTACTATTAATATAATAATAACTTCTGAGCTGTTCATTCTGTGCTGGGCACCCTACCTGGGGCTGGACAGGCAGTATCTCACTTCATCCTCAAATAATTCCATGAGCCACAATTTTGATCCCCATTTTAGCCAGGAGGTGATTGAAGCCCAGAGAGGCATAGTGATTTGCTCAAGGTCACACAGCTAAGAAGTGGCTGGGCAGGGATTTGAATGCGGGACTGTCCAATTGCAGGGTCCATGCCACTGCATGGGGTCCTAGTAATTTAATGAGTTCATCCTTCCCCCAAAATCTCCCCTCAGTCGGTCTTCCCAGGTCTGTTTCCTGAGGTTTCCCCCACCCAGCTCAGCTTTCTTGCTATTTTCCCAGCAAGGTTCCTGCCCTGGACCAGGACTTAGACTAACAGGCCACAGGACACCTCTGTGCAGTTTAGGAAATAGCACCCTGCTGGGCAGCTGCGGGTCAGAAGGTCTGTGGCTCTGAGCTTCGTGAGGGCTGATCTCCACCCCTCTCCTGCCCCGCCGTTGGTGCCTTGGGCACCCTGCACCCCGTCCACGGCCATCCTGCCCTGGCCTGTGATCTCACGGTGCCCTGGGCTTGGCCAGTCCTTCATCCTATACTCCCACCTGTCCAAACCACACACGTGTCCTCCAAGGCCCAGCTCCCCTGCAATTCCCTCCAGGAAGTCCCGTCGGCCTCGCACAACCTCGCGTCCCCTCCCCACCCTTTACCCATCTCTCCTGTCACCTACTGGAAAGTGCATCCCGACCACCCTACCAGAAGGCCACAGAGACCTGTTCACCTTTGTATCCACTGCAGTGGATTATTACCCCTACTGTACTAACCTGTTAATGATGCTACTTGAGAGCTTCCTATGAGTTTAGCCCTGAGCTTTTGTCTTATCTATGTTATTCACATCTCACTCTCACATGTACCATCCCATTTTACAGATGAGGAAACTGAGGCCCAGAGAGGTTGAGTCACTCGTGCAAGGTCTTCCAGCTCCTCGATAATGGAGCCCAGGCTCAATTTTAAAGTTATTGCTTTTAACCACTACTCAACTGTTTAACACACACTCAGGAATTTGTCAACAAAAGACCTGATTTCCAATAATGTCCATGCCTTAAAAGGGACTGAGTAGCGAGGCCAATGCTTAACCCCAAAGAATGGCTCTAATGGTGGGATTCCAGGCACTGTGGCTTGGGTTGGGGGGAGACAGGTGGACCAGAGAGGCCTCTCCAGGGCCTTCCAGTCACAGCTCGCAGAAAGCTGCGGTGCGACAGGCTGGCCTGGGTCACGCTCTCCATTTCTGGAGGCCCCTTTTAAAACCGATGTTGTGACAGAGGGTTATGACACACTTCCTCTAATGTAGGTCTGGAACAGATTTCAGCCCTTCGATTGCATTTAATGTAGCTGTGGTTTTTATGGCTGTGTGCATCGTCCTCGGCTGCCCCTGGCCCCTCGCTCCCCCGGGCCTCAGGGTAATGGGCATATGAAATAAATCTCTTCTGTGAATCAATGAGACCTCCTTGGGCATCCTTATACCAGCTTTCGGAAAGGGGGAAGAGGAATGGAGTTTTGGAGTTTAACCCCATGAGCGTCTCAAGGAGCATGGAGTTTCTAGGATGCAACGAGGGAGGGAGGGAAGATGCCTGGGAAAGAAATATCCCAAGGCGAGGCACCCCTCACCAAACTCATGGTGCAACTGGGCGAGAGCCTGGGGTTCTCCCCTTCTCAGCAAGCTCAGGTCTGCCATGTGGAGCTCAGGAAATGGCTGTCAGATGAGAAATGCTGACCAGGGCAGACTCTCCAGCTGTTCTTTTTACTCTACTCTAGATTTCCCAGCCTGGGAACTATTGACATCTTGAGCTGGTGAGCTGGATAATTCCTTGTCATGGGGTTTGTTCTGTGCATTGTGGGATGTTTATTTAGCAGCATCTCTGGCCTCTACCTTCGAGATGCCAGTGGCTCCTCCCTAGCTGTGACTGTCCAAATTGTCTCCAGACATTGCCAAGTGACCTCGAGGAGAGGAGGCTGCAAAATCACCCCTTTACTAACCACTGCGTTAAGTGGAAATCTCTAGGAAAAGGGGCTAGCCTCACCAAAGAGAAAAATAACATAGCAGCGCCATCTTGGATCTCTCTATCCCTGAACCATCCGAAGCCCTCACACCTGGGGGGGCTGATTCTTGTTCTTGTTGTACCATAATTAACATGTGGGTCCCTCTCTGGAGGGTGGCGGGAGGCGTTCAGAAGTTGTTTGCCTTGACATTAGGATGCGGTGCTCCACTCACAGTTCCTGAACACCTACTGTGGGCCAACATCATGCCGGGTGAACAGGAATTTGCTGTTCATCTTCTGGATTTGGTGGTTGGGAATGACAAGTGCAGAGCTGTCAATCAAGGACTCATTCTGTGAAAATCAGATAAAGAAAGGACCAAGGAATAATCATTAAAATAACAATGGCTGAAATACCCTGAGCATTTATTATGGGCTGAGAGTCTTTAATGCTTGATCTCAGTTAACACTTAGAACCACCCCAGGAGGTTGGTGCTATCAAGCAAACCAAGGGCCAGATGTGCTACAAAACCCAAGGTCACATGGCAAGTAAATGATGGAGTTTTTCCTCAAAACCAGCAGGATCAGGCTCTAGGACTTGTAAGGACTCTTTTCTTCCTTATGGAACATTTGAAGGAATTATGTGCAAAAGCAGCTGTAAGCTCATCGCCTAGATTCTATGATTAATATTTTGCTCCACTTGCTTTATCACATATCCATCCTCTATCCATCCATCAGTCCATTTTATTTCTTCTTGTATGTGTGGGTTTCAAAGCTGTAGATATCGGTACACTTTACCCTGCACATATCAGCCTACATATCATTCATTACAGATTAATATTTGTTTACAAGTTTTTTTAGGTAAAACTTATATCCATGAAACACATAAAATTTAAGCTTGCCAGTACATAAGTTTTGATATATATATGTATACATATGTATCTATAGACAAATACATATGCATATGTGTCTATGATCTATGTTCCGGTTTGCTAATGCTGCTTGAATGCAAAATACCAGAAATGGATTGGCTTTTATAAAGGAGGTTCATTTGGTTACAAATTTACAGTCTGAAGGCCATGAAAACGTCCGAACAAAGGCTACAACAGCAGGGTGCCTTCACTGAAGAACAACAATGGCGGCTGGAAAACCTCCGTTAGCTGGGAAGGCACGTGGCTGGCGACCGCTTGCCTCCAGGTTGAGTTTCAAAATGGCGTTCTCCAGAATGTCAGCATCTGCTTTCAACAGCCGACTTCAAAATGTCTGCCTCGGCTGCAGCACTGAGGTCCTTCTGTTTGTTAGCTCTCTTTGTATGGCTTCTGTTTATATGGCTCAAGTAAACTAATCAAGACCCTCGCTGAATGAGCGGGGCCTCACCTCCGTGGAAACATTCAGTCAGAGGTCACACCCTAACCAAAGGTGTCACTCACAGTTGGGTGGGCCACATCTCCATGGAAACAATCTAATGCCAATATCCCACGAGATTGGATTAAAGATCATGGCTTTTTCTTGGAGGGGACATAATATATCCAAACTGGCACAATCTATAAGGCTCTATCAAGATGGAGAACACTGTCCTCCCCCATAAATTTCCCACATGCCCTTTCCCAGTAAATTCCTGACTCCACTCTACAGAAGCTACTACTATTCTGATTTTTCCCACCATGGATTCATTAAGCGTGTTCTAAAACTTCTAAACAGTGGATTCCTATAGTATGTCCTCTTTTTTATGTAAGGCTTTTTCCACTCACATAATGTTTTTGAGATTCATCCATATATCAATTGTTTGGTCCTTTTTATTGCTGACGTTCATTATATGAATGTACCTAAGTTTATTGATCCATCCTCTTGTTTATGAGCACTGAAGCTGTTTCCAGATTTGTGATTATTCTGAATAAAGGAGCTGTGAGCATTCTTGCACAGGCCTTTTGAGGACATATGTTTTTATTTCTCTTGGGTCAATATCTAGGATTAGAATTGCTGGGCCATAGGGTGGGTATGTGTTTACTTCTATTAAAAACTGCTATACCTTTCCCCAGAGTGATTGCACCATTTTACATTCCCACCAGCAATGTAGGAGAGTTCCAGTTGCTCCAAATCCTCACCAACATTTAGTGTTGTCAGTCATTTTGTTTTTAACCATTCTGGTGGGTGTGTAGTAGCATCACAATGTGGTTTTAGTTTGCGGTTTCCTGATGTCTAATGATATTGAGCAATTTTTCATGTGTTTGTGGGCATTCAGATATCTTTCTTTGTGAAATATCTGTTCAAATCTTTTGCCCTTCATAAAAAAATTGGTTGCTCATATACTCAATATTGCGTTGGAGGGGATTTTATATATTCTCAATTTTAATCTTTTGACAGATATACATTTTGGAGCCTGTGGTTTTAACATTTGGGAGGTCAGAGGAGATGAAGAGCCATGGGGTGTTCAAACACTTCAAGTTGGTATGAGTCAGGTCCCCCTCTCCCCGCCTCACCACAGCCCACCTCTGGATAGGCCACAAAATTGAAAAGTGCTCTGCACATTCAGGAATAGAAGGCATGAGAGAATAAACAGCTGGAAGGAAGGAGAGGAAGTGAGATTCGCAAAGGAAAGAAGTTGCATGGAATTAAGCACAGGAGGCTGTGCCCCGCCTCCAGCTTTCCTACTCCTAGATGCAGGTTTTACTTTGCATAGACTCTTTTATGTTGAGCCTTGTAGACTTGGAATCTGTGAGGGTCATTTCTGCTGTTCACCCAATATTTCTGCCTCTCCTCCTTCCAGACATAGGAAAGGACTGCATTTCCCTGCCTTCCTGGTGACTTGCTTTGGCCAAAGAATGTGAGCAGAAGTGATTTCTGGGCAGAATAAATTAAGAGCCAGTGGAACTCTTCTGTTTCCATGTTCCTTTCCAACTACCATAGTAATCAATGGATGTAGCCTAGGTCTCTGCATCATTACGGCGAGCAGAGCTGCCTGCCAATGTGCGTTAGATGTGTAGCATTAGAATGAAATAAACATTTGTTGAGATTTTATGGTTGTTTTGTTATTGCAGCATAACCCAGCCTATCCTGATTGATTTCCCTTTCTACAGGCTCCCTAAGAAGGATAATGGGATTTATGACTCAGCTTTCTTTCTTCTTTCATCTTTATACAGATGTCTTCACCAGTCTATGAAATTGAGAGCCTGATTATCTTACAGCAAATGAATAAATATAACAGTTGGAACTTGATCTTGACATTTAGAAGAGTTTCTCTGCCTTTTTTAAGCAGCAGGAAAATGATTTTGATTTTAATGTACGATAACCAACAAAGCAAATTAGGAAAAATTTTAATTCAAGAAATAACAAGCAACATTTAATTCTGTTTTGAAATAGGGATGAAAGAGTATAGAAATCATGGGAGCTTACAGCTCCCCATGGGATCCTAAAGGGGCTTGCATTGGCAAGCTAAGCAGAATCCTCCCTGGGAAGACAGTAGATGGAAGGAAAAGTACAGTATGCTGGTTGTTAGAAGAGTCTTCTCTCAGATCTCCCAGATCAGCCACTAAAGAAGATGGAATCAGTCTGCCAGGTCCGTGTCCAGCTTTTTCAATTCATCAGCATCACAGGCACAGCAAATAACTGTCAACCTGTCCTTGCCCATTAGTGATCAGCAACTCTCAAACTTCCTGAGTGGCCGTGTCTAGTTTCAAACTAATGGCTCCTTACGTGTTTCAGCCTTTTTAGCATATCAAAACAGTTTTACAAAGGGCCTAGCCCTTACCTTTGGGAATCAAAGAGTAAATAAAAGTCCAATTGATTCTACATGATTCAACAAATATTTATTGATCACTTCGTGGGACCCTATAGCCATAGTTTATATATGAATCTGCCCAAAATAAAGTAAGCAGGGACCAGTTAAATCCCAGGGAGGAGAAGTGTCAACAGAGGACCAGTTGGCCAATTTTTTTTCCATCAGCAAATGCTCACTCTGATGCCCCCTCAGTCTTCTACTCTGCTCTGCAGCAATATCTGCAGCAACACAGCAGAAATTGTGGAGTCCTAACGCAAGCAGCGATGTTATCAATTGCGAAGGCGAGTCACACTCTCTCTCAGACTGGCTTCTTTCAGGGGCTTGGCCTCTGGACCTGAACTCATTTTCATGGCTATATCAATATCCTTTGTGATGGCCCAGGTTGGATAGAATGGATAATGATCTGCTATTGCGATTATCATTCATTTTACAATTTTATTTCAATCAAAAGAGTAAGGCTTAAGAGTTGCAGCCCTACCCAACTCCCCAGGGCTGCGATCTTAAGTCCCTGGGCTGGGACCCCTGGTGAACTCACATGGAACTGATTTAGTGGCCAGGCAGCCCGATGGCAGAGGAGAATTGAATTAAAGAAACGGGTTTCCCTGCCAGCCTGTGTTTCCAGTAGATATATAGCTAACAGTATCGAGTCATTCCTGGGTGCCAGACATGGCCAAGTGCTCTGCTTTTATTTTCTCATCTAATCCTCACAACAACCTGTCAAGGTAAGTGCTATTTTCAATCCCCATTTCACCAATGAGGAAACTGAGGTACAGAGACTCGGGGCCACTGAGCTTGTAAATTGCGGAGATATGAGTTGCTCCACAAAGTCTGACTCCAAGATCATCAGTAACTTAAAGGAAAGTGTATTCAGGGCAGAGGGGGAAAGGACATGGAAAGGGGGTTGCAGGCGTGAGGTGTGCTGTGGTATAGAGGAAGCCAGGGAGGCTCCACTGGACAAATTCAGGCTCTATATCCTGGGAGACAGGTAAAGGTACATCAAATTTTAAAAAAAATAATAAGTAAAACATGCTAGGAGTTTAAAAATTATTATGTATTAAATGATCTCCAAGATGCAGTATAAAATGAAAAAGAACATCCTAAAACGGTGATCACATTTATATAAAAACAGGAGAGCTCTGTGTATCTGTACATAAATATGAAGAACAATGCAAAAAGTTATTGAAAGGATAGGCACAAAACTGTATCTGCCTCTGGGGAGGGCAGCAAAATGGAGAGGGCAGTGAAGAGGGAATTTTCACACTCAGCTCTGTGTAATTATGGCTTGTTCTGACTCTTTTACAGGAACAATGTATTCATGTGTTACTCATATTATTTTTAATAACAAATCTGTATTAAAAGGCATTCAATGGCAAGTGTGGTCAAGGATGAGGGGAAATTGGGACTGGCTTTGTAAAATGGTAAAGGTGCCTTGCAGTTTGGCAGTTTCTCAAACTGTTAATCTGAGAGTACCATTTGACCCAGCAATTCCACTCCTAGGTATATATGGAAGCGAGATGAAGGCATATATTCACGCAAGAATTTGTGGACGAAAGTTCATAGCAGCAATATGCAGAATAGCCAAAACTAGAAGCAACCCAAATGTCTGTCAACTGGTATAGATATGCATGGAATATGATTCAGCTATAAAGAGGAATGAAGTACCAATATGAGCAACAGTAATGAGGATAAACCTTCAAAACATTATGGTAATTGAAATAAATCAATCACAGAAGACCATATATTGTAGATTCCATTTATATGAAATGTCCTAAATAGGTAAATCTATAGATACAGGAAGTAAATTAGTGGTTGCCTAGGGCTGGTACAGGGGGAATGGGGAGTGGCTGCTAATGGGTACCATGTTTCTTTTGGGGCTGATGAAAATGTTCTAAAATTAAAGTAATCATTGCACAACTCAGTGAACATACTAAAAACCACTGAATTGTGTGCTTTAAATGGGTGAATCTTATGGTATGTGAATAATGTCTCAATAAAGCTGTTATTTTAAAAATCTGTATAGTGTACTTCTCTACAGACTCTAGCATATTTAAATGCCATCTTTAGATTATAAATGACATTTATTATGAAACATTTATATAATATAGAAAGTGTATAATTAAGCAAAAAATCAGCAGAGATGTAAAAAATTATTTTTAAAATGACACCTGTCATAATAAAATTTTGGAAAATTTGTAAAAGGCATTAGAGGAAAATTAAAGCTTTCTTCCATCAGAGACCCCCAATTCTCCTCTCCAGTGTTAACCTGTTTCATCAGCCTCCTGCATAGGTTTCTATAATTTTTCTACATATATACAAGTATGTAAAATCTATCTATATACATATATATATACACACACACATGTATGCACACATACAAATAATTGTGAGTATGTGTGTGTATGCATGCATAGCTTTAAAAAAAATAACTAGGATCCCACACACATCCTCTTATGGCTGCTACCTTTTAAAATGAACAGTGTATCTTGGCAATCTTTCCCCATCAACACCTAGGATCTAGTTCATCTTTTTAGTAGCTGCATAATATTCCACAATTTATCTCCCTCTTCCTTTCTTGCTGGCTGCCTCCAGCATTTCGCTTTGGCTGACACTGCTGCCTCCAATGTTGAGGAGATCTGTGGGGTGATTTCCTCCAAGAGGATCCCTGGGTCAGACGCAAGCAGGGCAGGAGAAGCCTGTTAATCCATGCCCTCCCCGAACTTCTGTTTTGTTTTGATTTCAGCAACTAATTCAGAAGCCAGATGGATGTGCGGTGATCCTATTTCACCCGTACTCCACCAGTACTGCTCCTTAGGGCCATTCCTTGCTACCAGTGGGAATTGATATTGGCCTCCAACTTTCAAAGGAGACTTCTTGAGTTGACAGTACAAATAGGTACCTTGATTCTTAGAATTCAAGGTAGGACACTTCATTTTTGGTAAACACCAAATAGCTTTTAAAAGTGAAATAGTCAAAAGGCTTGCTCATCCCCAAGTTAGAGAGTGGAAGCAAGTAGTGTTTTGGAACTCTATAAAGAACTCTATAATCGGGTGGCAGCACTGGCTAAGAAATATTGAGCATTATATGTGTGCGAGATACAGAGACAGGGACGGCCTGGTAAGGTAGAAAGATGCTGGATTGCCGAGTCAGGCGGCCTTGATTAGAATCTCAACCATTGGCAAACCCTGAACCTGAGCTAGAAATCCCTCTGAATATAGGCTTCCTGGGCTGTGAACTAGGGAGAATTCTGCCAGCCTTGCATCTTCATCAGAAGCAGGGCCAGGACTAAGGGGGATAAATGAGGAACTCACTGTGGGAGCAAAATTTAAGGCAGTGCCAGAAAGCTCAGTAATCCGGATGAATAATATTATAATGCAATATTTCAAAAAATCAGATCAGCCAACGGTGGCCTCCTATTTTTGTAAATCCAATTTTACCGGAATTAGAGATGATGTATGCAGAGACTTTGGTTCCGTGCCTGACACTTAGAAAGAGGTGTCTTTCAGGTGAATCGTGGGGCTTACGTTGAGGGGTGCTTTTGACACCTCGGATGGCAGACTAGTTCATTTAAAAGGATGTTCTCCGGCCATTCTCCTGCCCACCCCCACCCCACCCCAGTCTCCTGCCAAACTGGGGCTCCATCCGGAAGCCATTTATCAGAGTGGCAGATTAAAATTATGTAACAGGAAGTTTTCTGTTCATATTGTAATATAACTGAATCACCAGTTCTCTATTGATAATCCATTATGTGTTGCCACTCTCAGGCTGCTGCACTGAAGTGCTTTTTGCCATAATGATTTTATACCCACTTCTGTAATGGTCTCCTGACACTGTCGATCAGCTCCCCTTCCATGTACAATAATATTATTCTACGATCCGTCTTGGGAGAATGCTTAAAAGCTTTCTCTCATTTTCTCCATTTAACTCATGTATTATCTGAGTTTTTACATTAAATGGCCATTCTTAATATCCCAGGACACGTCACCTCTTTTCTAGAGAGGACACCGATACAGTACTTAACCGATTCCAGAATCTATACTAATCAAATCATGCTTTCCCACTTCAGCCAGGAGCAGTTCGTTCAGTGCAACAGCATTTAATCTGCAGAAGGAACTTAGGAAAGAGAACAAAAACAATTTAAGCTGCAGTTGGTTAAATGTGAATGTGATTGAGGCAATTTGTTTTATAAAAAGGAATTAGCAGATATTGAAGTCAAGTTGTGGAATGAAGGTCAAAAATCCTCAGATTTATTGCCCGCATACAACCGACAACAATGCTTTTTTTAAAAGCCTAATCTGGGCAAATGGTGGATAAACATTTGTGTTTTGGTACTAAAGGAGAAGAAAGGCTACAGCTAAGGCTTTAAATCTGTGCTATGATCTAGTAGTTTAAAAACACTGAAATCCACTCTTGAAATCCTGATACTTCACCAAGACTTGTTCCACTATGTTTAATCTATGCTTCCCAGCACTGCCTTGAGCAATAAGCTAGAAAGCCCACTTTAAGCATCTATTCTATGGGAGAATGTCTGTTCACTGGCTCACTTCCCTGTAGAATTCAAAAACAAAATGGTAAAATTGAAGCCCAAATTCCTTTAAGATATAAAGGGGCACAACCGATTTTGCCCTGAGGCCCCTGGACTTAGAATGCTCAAGAAATTTTAAGAGTCCAGGACACCCCAAACCTGCAGGCTGATTTCTTTCTTGTGCCGACAGAAAGTTCCATCTCATTAATGAATTGGGGGCATGACATGGGATACATTTGGAGGCCAGTAATAGAGAAGTTGCCCGTTTCAATCTTAGGATGGCTGGGGGCTGATGGAAGGGCAGTGGTGATGGAGGAGGACAATGCATCATCCATCCTTTTGACACGGACACCAGCCCTGGAGAGCAATGGGTGAAATTCATTTACCAACCCAGAATCTGAGTAGTGGTGGCCCCAAAAATGGAGAGTGGTAGTTCCCCAAATAGATCTAGGT